>NC_071286.1:2287168-2422578 GCF_943735745.2 Anopheles bellator | reverse complement strand
AGAGAGAGAGAGAGAGAGAGAGAGAGAGAGAGAGAGAGAGAGAGACTGCCACGCTATGATTCAGTGACCGGCGGTTAAGAACAATTTATGGCCCTTCGCGGCCATTAATGGGTTCTCTAATGGGCGAACAGATTGCAAAAATGCAAAGGCGGCACCGAAACGCGAGACAGTCCAGGCCCAGTCCGCCTCAGTTCCGTAGTAGTAGCAGACCCTATTCGGAGGTGTTTCGTGATTCTAGCCCCACCTGCGATAATTAACCGTCGGCGGCGGTCCGTGGTGGTCCGGAGTGCCCTCCACTTGGGCTAACGGACGTGTGGACGTCGGTAAACGATTTGGCCCCCATCTCTCGGTCTGTGTGGTGACCCGTAGTGCCGCAAGAACCCCTTGGCTGCAGCGGCTAGGTTAGCGAAACCTACTTAGTAGAGCAGTTCGCGGCGCAAACAACGATAAATTGGTCTGCTGTTCCGTTACCTTCGGCCACAGGGCTGGCCACACAGTGACCAGTAGAGGTGGCCTCGTTATGCGGAATTCGTTATCGACGGGTGTTCTGATCCACCACGAGGTCGTGTCCTTTGGTTGCTAGGACGTTCCATACATGGGTTAGAAAGCGGCTAAGCTAAATCTCGAACTCGACAACCCAAGCATCGAATTTATCATGTCGAAAACAAATGTTACCTGCTGGTAGACTTCGTATTTTGTAATGCTTTTGCGATGGTGATTGGATTGCCCAACGATTGCTTTCACTCTGCATCATCGATGGCTACTAGATGGCATTACTGCACTGGGGTTTGAAGGACGAATGGAGAGAGAGAGAGGGGGGGGAACTGTCGTTCCATCATGCCATTGTACGATGGCTACTGTTTGCTAAACTAATTGGCCCGGCTCGGCTTAAATGTCAGGTTAATTTTGCCAATCGAACGGTAATTCGTAATTTTGACTAACCTCAATTGGTACTTCGTCCCGTCTTCACAGAACTTGGAGCAAGAGAAGTACATCCTCAAGCGACAGCTAGAGATCAGTTCGAGCGAAAATGAGGCAATCATCCTGGAGCTTCAGTCGGACATCCGGCAGTTCCGGCAGAAGCTGGAGGCACAGGAGCAAATCATGCGCCAGATGGAGCGCGAGAAGAACATGCTGATCGAGGAGCTGACGGCGCAGAACACGCGCCTCTCGAACGAGCTGGCCAAGTCGAACGCCACCGAGCAGCAGCTGTCGGCGCAGCTGCAGGAGATCAAGGAGCAGTGCAACCGGCGGACGCTCAGCATTCAGGACCACGTCAGCAGCCTGGAGAGCCTCAAGAACGAGCTGCGGCTCATCCTGGAGAAGAAGAACGAGCTCGAAAACCGGCTCCACATGACGGCGAACGAGCGCGAGAACCTCTCGATCGCGCTGAACGAGGCCTCCGAGCGGATACACATCCTCGAGCGAAGCACCAAGGAGCAGGACACCAAGTACCAGATGACGGTGCAGACGCTCGACAGGCTCGAGCGTGAAAATGGGACGCTCAGCGAACGGCTTGAGTCGTTCGACTCGCAGCGTTCGTTACACAGCGAGCTCAACCACCACCACCACTCGTCCTTGCTGCAGGAGATGAACGGCGAGGAGGATGGACCCGCGGCCAAGGACGAGGCCGGCCAGCTGGTCCTGAAGGAGGCACAATCGGTGTACAAGCAGCTGAAGACGCTCTGCCAGACGCTGCGCAGTACCCATCACGATGACGATTCAGGTGAGTATTGGCCCCCCCCGTGGGGGGAGTTACGCTCTTCCGATTGCTACAATATCTTTGCTCCCGCCGTAGGGCTCCACTCGGACATGTCCTTCTCGTCGCTGGACAACACGATGGCGTCGGTGTCGGTGATGACTACGCCGAACCCGGAAGCGACGAGCGCCAGCATGACCGTGAACGATAAGTTCAGCCGCGGGATGCTGTCGTCCGCCGCCGATGAGCTGGTGCACGTCATCATGAACCTGGACGCGATGCAGTTCAAGACCATGTTCGAGCAGACGCGATCGATGCTGATCGAGCAGGAGGAGGAACTGAAGAAGAAAAACGACGTCATCATGCAGCTGGAGAGCAAGGTAAGCATGGATGGCGCGTGCCAACATAGTCACAACTATAATGGCTCGTCCTTCACTCTCCCGTCTAGCTCTCGGTACGAGACGTGGAGCTGCAGAGTACGATCGAGGAACGCAACCAGGCCCGGGAGGATGCGTCCCACTCGAGTCTGGCGCAGGACGAAACGGTGGTGCAGGCGCGCAAGGATCGTGACGCGGCGATCGAGCGGCGTACGAAGGCCGAGGTGGAGCTCGCCAAAAACCGCGTGGAGTTGATGCAGGCAAACAGTCAGCTCCTGGAAGCGATCCAACAAAAAGTGGAACTGCTGCAGCAACTCGAGCAGTGGCAAATCGATATGCACGAGCTGATCGAGGAGCAGATGAAGAACAAGCTGATCGAGACTAGTACAAAACCGCAGCAGTCGGGCAACGGCGGTGGTGGCGGCGGCTCAGCAACCGGTGGCCGGAAAAGCCGTCTGCTGGACCTATTCTACCATCGATGAGACCTACACAGAGAGCGACAGGCGCCTCCGCAGCGCCTGGCTGGGGGGGTTCACTGATGCATTTAACTTATGATCCCGGCCGAGATACCGACGAGCGGCACCCAACGATGGGACTGGAGCGATTCCATCCGAACAACCTGACCACAGAACCACCACGAAAGGCTTCGGTTTGGGTTTTCACAAGGACGCGTCGTTCGTGACAGTAGCTCGTTAGAATTCTGCTAGGTTTGTGGCAGTTCCGGCCGACACGTGAGCAACACGAAACACACCGTTAGCTAATGATGGATGGAAGTAATTTTAATTCTTTACCCTTACGATCAAAGCGTTACTCTTAATTTACCTTGGAATTAATCGCGTAATGTGTAATGTTCTAACCAAAACTTATCGTTAACATCGAGGCGTGTCTGTTCCTTTTGTTTGGCGCGTTGTTGGCTAGCCGTTGCGCTGTTGCGTAAATGTGATAAGAGAGAAAAAAACGGGGAATCAAACTTTTTGTACACGAACGCGTGGAAAGGAGAAAATGTCAACAAACTGTGAAATATATCAAACAAAAATAAACTCTAACATACATCTGTGGCCTTTTTCGGTTTTCGGTTCGCACCGTGAGGCAAGGAAGGAAGCTATTTCTAATAATAATAATAAATTACACCGAGTGAGGCCGATTGGTTAGGAAGTAAGAAATCGAAACGCAGCGATCGCTACTTAACGTAATCGGTGGCAGACGACGACAGAAAAGAGGCCACCGTTCCCCGCAAGACAATGAAATAATATTTTGTATATACTCGTGTTACTGCTGAATGTGAAGAATAATTTAACAATTTTTAAAAAGGGATCCGCCAAGTCTGATTGTTTCCTTTGGGTGTATCTCGGTTTTCGATGAATGAAGTAAGTATGCTCGTCGGTTGCGTTAACCAAAACTTTTCCTGGAACTCGCCACCCAAACCGAATAGGAAACCGAACCGATTTCGAAACGGCGTTCCATTCAAAATTGTGTTTCTCGTTATTCTCACTAGGTGTCTGTGATCGGATATTGCTATAAAGTTGGGCTCTGAATTACTATAAAGCCACTATAAAGAATTATAGCAGTCGACAGCTGTCAAAACAGTCGCCAGTTTTTATTTACATCGTCATTGCGACTCTAGGAGATACGTATTAAAATAAGGAAAAATCGTTTTCACTTCCCCGTGTGTTCATAAATCCACCTTACTGCTCAGGGCCTCTCTTTTTGTGTTAAAACCGTATCTCGTCATATTCAAAGGGATCAAATCGACAAAATGGTGAGGATCCGATGTGTGTATCGCAGTGCCCGTGTCGTTAACTGACTTTGCTTTATCTAGTTTCAGTTCAACGGGTTCAATATGATGTTTCCGGACCACACGCGTCCTTTCAACACCACCTATAAGTGCTACTCGGTGTCGATGCTGCCGGGCAACGAGCGCCAGGATGTGGAGAACGGTGGCAAAATCATTATGCCACCGTCGGCGCTCGATCAGCTCACGCGGCTGAACGTTGTGTATCCGATGCTGTTCAAGCTTACGAACGGCAAGATCAATCGCAGCACGCACGCTGGCGTGCTAGAGTTTGTGGCGGACGAAGGCAAAATCTACATTCCCTACTGGATGATGCACAACCTGCTGCTGGAGGAGGGCGATATTGTGGAGATCGAAAGTGTGTCCATTCCGGTGGCGACGTACAGCAAGTTTGAGCCACAAAGTGTCGAGTTTCTGGACATCACCAATCCGAAAGCGGTGCTCGAGAATTGCCTGCGGAACTTTGCCTGCCTGACGACGGGGGACTTGATTGCGATCAAGTATAACAACACAACGTACGAGCTGTCGGTGCTGGAAACGAAACCGGGCCCGGCCGTCACGATCATCGAGTGTGACATGAACGTAGAGTTTGCGCCCCCGGTCGGGTACAAGGAGCCGGAGCGGAAAGAGAAGGAGGAAGAACCGATGACGATCGACCCGACCGAGCTGATGCCGGAACCGACCGGGTTCGTCGCGTTCAAGGGCGAAGGCACGAGGCTGGATGGGAAGAAGAAAAAGGACAACTGTGCGAGCGATGCGGTGCCGGTGCAGCGACAGAACTATGTCCGCGGTATCCCCGATTACGATCATCCGTTTGGGTTGCTACGCTTCGATCGTAGCGTGCGGAAAGCGGAACTGAGCGAACCCAAACCGGACGAGGATCAGTTCCGAGAGTTCCAGGGCGAAGGGTTTAGTCTTAAGAAAAGTCGCAAGTAGTCACCGCTACTGGCTGTTGGCCCCGGCTCTGGGGACGATCCTTGTGATTAAAACTTACGCGTAGAAACGGATGAATGTCCACTCATGTGTGCTCGTGTGTTTATGTGTGTTACGAAACTTATATTTCCGTCTCTTCACCACACTATCGTAGGAATTCTATGGTAGATAAAATTACGAACCAAAATGCTTTCGACTTGTTTTTGTTTAGTTTGAATACGATCCGAAAGGATTAATACGCTTTGCATTTCCGCTTCTAACGCGATTCACTAGCTTGCAGCACGCTGCCGACCGAATCGGCAAAAAATGCTAAAATGGAAGAGAACGTTAATTAGTGGGTCCACGAAGTATCGCCCGATTGGCGTACCTTGGAATAGTTGAACAACTGTGATCGAGATCGGTGGCAGTAGCACCTTAGAAACGCTTCAGGAACTCCTCGGAGCAGATACGGGCCCGCGCGTTGACGGCCAGCTTCATCTCGCTGATTTCCTTGTCGATCTCCTCCATAAAGTGGATTACGAAGTCGACCAGCTTGTGCTTGTACATCTGCTCGGTGTGGAAGTTGGTGATCAGAAAGCTGATGTCGTAGCCCTCGATCGGTTTCCGCCGCAGGATGATAAAGTTCTCAGCCCGCATCATCATGAAGCGGGTGAACTTGTGGCAGAGGATTTTCTCGATCTCGTCCGCCTGCTTCACGGCGATGCTGATGCGCACCGAATTGACGCTCGTTTCGATCAGGACTCGTTCCTTATCGTTGCGCGATATGACCACCGGCGTCAGCAGCAGTTCTTTGCTGCTGCGGACTTCCACCTCCGGTTTGTTGTGCCGCTCCACGACTTGCGACGAGAAGTTGCTCAAACACATCGCCGCCGTCAGCGTGTGGCGAACGGCCGTCAGGTAAGGCTTCAAAGTGGCAGCCATCGCAACACGCGCGCTCTTCTGCAAACGAGGAAGTATATTAGGAACACAAATTTGCGGCCACCGGAACGGTGAGTCAGAGTGCCCGGATCGTGTTTTTCTTACTTTTCGAACCCGCCCCAGATGCAAAACACACTGCGGGAGAGATAGCGATATGCCAATATCTTGCTGTCACTTAGTGACAGCTCGCTCACAGCATTTTCAAGTTGGTTTGAACGCGACGCTTGACCAAGTTCGAAGCGTCGCCTCGGATTTTTGAATAGGATGTTGAAGGAGACTATTTTTTTTTCAAGTGCACCCATTTATCAACGATTGTGGGAAGAGCAAAAAATACGTGAACTTGAGGAAAACAGAGTGCGCTACGGAGCCACAAAATAATTTTACAAGGTGATGGTAGGTCACCGAAACTTCATACCTACTTGCTGCTGCGACTATTTGGAATTTAGCCGGAAGCAGCAGGCGGAAACTCCACCGATGGGTACAAATCTGCTCCTGCCACCAACCATAGAGGAGACCCGAAGGGCCATTTGCCGACTGAAGAACAACTAAGCACCAGGCACCAACGGGATTGTAGCTGAGCTCATAAAAAATGGAAAGAAGAAAGTAGAGCACGAGATTAATCAATTCATAGTTGGGGTACGCGATAGCGAGTCGATGCCTTTGGACTGGAATCATGGCAGAGACCCATACACAAAAAAGAGGACATGCAGTCCCATACGATGATGAAACAGTTGGCAACTCTCAGGAAACGTCTACCACTGATCAGATCTCACCATGCGGCAGATCCTCGAGCGGTGGAAGGAGTCTTTGTTACAGGCTATAACCGCTCGGAGGTTGTAATTGCGTGTTGAGTAAGTAGGTAAGGACTGCATAAAACAGTAATCTGCAGTTAACACTTTAAGACAAACGTCAAAAGCCAAGAGCAAGGCAATGTTCCTTGATGATCCCTAGCTTAAGTTTAATTCAATAACTTTTTTCTATATTTCAATGCTATTTTCTTTCAGTAATTTAAAGATTTCTTATTTTATATACAACCCAGTATCAAAAAAAAATTAATTTTATTGTACTGATTCAGATTTGTGAAATTGTTCTAACTGCTATTCCCGAATTCATATATTTTAGTATTCATACTTATTCTAACCCAAACTTGAATGAACAACGAAGGAATTAATGAGGTTCATCCTTCTTATGAATTTTCGAATGTTCTGCCAGCTTGTTTGATGTCTTGAATGCTTTGTCACATACTTTGCACTGGTATGGCTTTTCGCCAGCATGAATAAGGATGTGATTCTCTAGTTGATATAACCGTGGAAACTTTAAAGAGCAATGAGGACACTGATGGTCCTTATTGTGAATTTTCGAGTGTTGTCCTAGTACTTGTGATGAATGGAAGGCTTCGCCACAGACCTTACACACATAAGGCCTTTCGCCGGTATGAGTGCGAATGTGATACTTTAGACTAGATAACCATGGAAACTTTAAAGAGCAATAAGGACACTGATGCTGTTGATTCTTATGGTGAATTTTCGAATGTACTGACAGGTTTCCTGATGAACAGAAGGCTTTGTCACATACTTTACACTGGTATGGCCTTTCGCCAGTGTGAGTGCGGATATGAATCTTTAGCTTAGATGACTGTGCGAACGTTAATGAACAATGAGGACACTGATATTGTTGATCCTTATTGTGAATTCTCAAATGTTCTGCCAGATTGCTTGATGAACAGAAGTCTTTCTCACAGACTTTACACTTGTATGGCCTTTCGCCGGTGTGAGCGCGGATGTGTACCTTCAGCCTGCTTAAAAATGGATATGTTGCGGAACAATGAGGGCAGCGGTGCTCGTGGTTTTTGGAATGGCTCTTACTATGGACTTTCCGGGTTCCGGGACTTAAGACGTTTTGAGTAGATTCTGCTGCTGAATCATCAGCCCTTGTATTATCTGCCACGGTCACAGGATAATCTTTTTGATCTTGACAGATCGAGTCCAAAGGAAGACCATTCGTTATTTGTAGCTGATGCTGCTTATCGACCTCTTCGTACTCTGATTTGATTGCAATTGGATTTTCCTCTGCCTCGAATAAATCATCAGGTATTTTGCCACAACATTGATATGTACTATTTGCATGATGAACTTTAAAACACTTCTGATTCAAGTGCAAATGCTTCACTGTATCCGGTGAGGTAACTTTAATTGACAACTTTGTGCCATCTGCACATATGTTCTTTGACATAGAGTGATTTTCTTCTTCTTCACACATGTTCTTTGACATAGAGTGATCTTCTTGATCCTGAAAGACCAATTCTAAAGGATTTGTTTGCAGCTCGTCCTGTTCATGATCCAGTATAGCAATCATTTGCAGCCGATATTGCTCATCGACATCTACGTACTCTAATTTGATTGTAATGGGGTTTTCTTCTGCTTCGAATGGTTGGTTGCCACAACATTCAAATGTACTATTTGCTTCATGAACAGTACAACACTGCTGATTCAAGTGCAAATCCTTTGCTGTATTCGATGAGGTAACTTCAGTTTTGATAGACAATTCTGTGCCAACCGTTTGTTCGGCAGAGTGGTCAAAACGGTTTTGACTGATTTCTGATGCTTTCTTCGCTTTGTTCTGCTCTTCGATAAATTTATCGACCAAACCATTGTTTTCATTACATCGCCAGCGAAACATCTCCATCTTTTCCAAACGCGCTTCGCACATCGTGCACAAATACGATGGAACTCCAGGTAGGAAATTAATCTGGAAAAATAAGAGTGCCATAGAACAATCTTCCTTGTAGCACAGGGCGAAATGTGTGTTTCAACAAATGTACTACCTGAGCACCGGTGCCATCGGAGAGCTTTTGAAGTTTATATTGTTCGGAATCGTCGTTCGCTAGAGCCTCCAAAGCATCATCATTCGACAGACACCATCGACATATTTTTGCATTTCTGGAAAATAATGCGCTATTATACCTTCCAATCATTATTGAACTCCAACTTACTCAACACTATCCTCCTTTTTAATACATGCCGAAGATTCCATTTTAACTGCAATCGTTTATTTTAGCGCCTTTGTAAAATAAGCCACTTTGCACTTGTTTATTAAACAAAGCTTGCTTCAATGGATTTCTCCTTTTGACAATCGGTCGATTTTTGACAGCTTCTGGGAAGAGAAAAAAAGAGCCATATTTTCTTACATGAGCAGAAAGAGCCAAAATTTGTTTGTCAACAACGGCGCTCCTGAGTGATGTTGTGAGTGAGTTCTTTTCAAATTAAAATTTTTTACAGGGTGTATCAAGTTTGTGTGAATTCTAATAACTGCGGACCACACGAGCCGTGAATAAACGATCTGGCATTTCAGATAAATGCCAAACTGTTTATGCCTTGGCGGACACGTAAAAACCGTTGGCATCCGTTTTGTTTGTAGGATAATGTAAGTTCTTATTTGCTGGTATGGTAACAAAATCTAAAAACTGCTTCGGCTTGCTCAATATTTCAAAAACCCATTCGTTTCTTTCTTCATACATTTTATTGTTTCAGGTTCTTGCTTTAGAAACCTATTCAACCATTTCCGGAGAACGTAAACATATCGCAAACATATAAAATATCGCCACTTACTTCAATCAGGCCTTGGAATCGTTCTAAAACATCAGGAACTTTGCCCAAGAAGTTATGAACAAATGCTGTGAAAACACGTCCATCCAGATCCAGTCCATCCAGGGTCCAGCCATATCCTGGCCTATGACGTAGACATTATAGGTCGACGGTTCCCCCATGTAGCTCAGGCCTACTCAGGGATTGAGCAAGCTGCGGAGAATCTCGGCCTACAGATAAATGAAAATAAGACCAAGTTCATGATGGCGCCACCGTCAGTAGCCCCACCCACAACAACCTCCGGTAGGTCTCGCCTCGGTAGGCTCCGATGGGGTGGTCATGTCATGAGTATGGCGTACGTCGAACCAGCACGTAAAGTCTTCTTAGGGCGTCCAGAGGGACGGCGGGGGGGCATGATGGGCCCTGATGTAGGCCAAGACCACTTGGCGGTTGTAGCCAGATAAGAAGCAGAAAAAGTTTATTAAATATAAGCATGAAAACCAGATAGTTTCACTTGTGGTGTGTAATACTTTCCGTGCCAGAGTCGGCGAGATGCCCGAATCCATCCCGCAGGCAAAACTAAATCGAACTTAGAATTCAGATGGAAAAAAGTGAAACTAAATCGGCTCTGTGAACTTAAATCATTGATTTAAGCCCCCGAAAGTCGAGCGAAGGAAGGCCCTCGGCAAGAGTGCCATAAAATGATATCTTACCATGGGACCGAGCTTCTCCGGCAACACAGTACACCGACCACCGATCGGCCATTCGTAACACGGTCGTAGTAAATTTTCATCAGCTTCTTCCATTGCCTCGTTCGCAGCGGATCGTCCAACGGGTCGCTGGTCAGATAGGAAAGCGGAAAACGTCGTCGCAGTCGGGGGTGGTGGGGCCGTCCATGGATAAACCTCAGGAGGTTAGAAAAACTTCTCCACGTCAAGTCGCACGGTCTTTGAGGGCGAATGGTGGTGGTGGCCAAACTTTAACCTTTTTTTGTCTTGCGAATGTTCCGGTGAAATGGTTTCATGTGGAGCAAAACTTTTTACTCACTCTTTCTCCTGCCCGGGCCTCGCTGCTTGGCAATCAAATAACATTTTCCGGCACGATCTGGCAAACCAAGGCGAAGGACGCTAGTGCCCCGCCGAGTGTGTCGACGGGTAGCCGGGAAGGGAACCGCAACCGAACGCACACAGGAGCCCAAGGATTCCGAACTAGTCGCGCCTCGTGGCACCTCGTGGCACCTCGTGGCACTGCGACACAGGGTTAAGCACGGGGACGGGGAGGGCCGTAACACTTTTCTAACCGTAAATTCCACTGTTTACGAGCTCGCAGGATGTGAGGCCCGAAGAGAGAAAGTGCCATTTTTGCGTACTACCGCCCGCTCGCCCACCGACCCCGACGGCTCTCTAACGAGCACCGGAGCGAGCGGAGTTTCAAAACTGCCACACAGGTACATTGCTTGCAGTGCAGCAGGAAGTTTCATCTGGGTTTCCCCTGTTTCCGCTCGGAGCCATTAGCTGCAACAACAAGTTAAAAATCCCAGGAATGCCGGTGGCCGTGAGGCTACATCTAGCGCTCATTACAGCCATTATTCCCCGGGATACCCGGGGCTCCGTCCGAGCGAACGGATTGCGGGCCGAGATTCGGTTTCGAGTTCGCGACCAACAACTCATCCTGTGTGGATGGATGGCGAACGAAGGAACAGAGCGTACAACAAACAAAAAAGGAAACCGGTGATGTCCATTCTGGTGCGGCACTAACTGCGTACTTCTTATCCGGATTTTGACACGCCATTTCATTTAAATATTTGCCGGACCGCACCTCAGCTGGTGGTGCTGGGCACAGAGTCAGCCGGCCAGGAAGCCCCGGCCCGGCGGGTGGTGGAAGCGAAAGCTCCAAATTTATGATTATTATTCCATCTTTTCCGCTCTCTTGAATTCACGCGCGAAACGCGCCCGAGTACAATAGACGAAGCGAATGGCCCCAGCAACGCAACCTAGCCGCTGGATGCTTAATTTGAATATTAATAGCCCGAATTCCGGCCAAACGGCCTTAGCTTTCTGCTGGCCGGACGTTGGCCCGGGCCACGGCCACGGTCGACACGGTGCCCGGCCTAATGGTACAAATGTTTCTGATTATCCGCGCGAGTCCTCGTCGGTGTCGGACTATTTTTTTGTGTGTGTGCTGTGGGAGCTCCGTTTCATTCGACTGATTAACTTAATACACTCCAGCCAAAGTTCTGGTACGCCGAGAACTGGCCACTACGTGCGAAAACGAATCCTAATTCCAACGCTGCGTTCAGCGATTGTTGGTTCGGTTCGCCTCGCGTAGCCAACAGTTCCGGTCCGACTGTTTGTCCAGTGCGTCCTCGTTTTGGGGGTCCTTACTGACGCCCGCGAAGGAATGCAAGCATTGGTCCTTTCGGGTCCTTTTTTGGTTGCTCGCAAGATTCACGGGATGGATTAAGCGGGCCGGTTCTAGTGCCTAAAAGGAAGTCAGGAAAAAAGTAGTGTTCTTAGGGAATCGCTTTAAAGAACTTTTTAGATAGAGAGAGAGAGAGCGAGAGAGAGAGAGAGAGAGAGAGGGGAAGGTTAAGAAAGAAAACGTGGATTCGTATCTTTAGCCACCATTTACATAACTAATGAAACAATGCGATAAGCGTGGCCGGCAATTTCCGTCTGGAGATTACACTTCAACCTGTTGGGACTGTCGAGGTAGAGTGTTGGGGCCAAAGAACTTTTCGCAACTGTCGATAATGAGCACAACTGTGGGGCTCTCTATACCTTCGAAATGACCGATCATTAGTTGCCAACCTTCGAGGCGATCGCGAAGGTCAATTGGTTCACCGGGAACCATAACCAGCGTGTGCCCGAATCATATTTCTAAGCGCAACTTCTGAGGGGTCCAACTTTTTTGCGTTTCCCGAGAAGCTTCCCGTTAGAGCCAGTGGTGGCCAGTGGAACCCATATGGACGACTTTTGTAATTTGGCGTCTATTATTCATCCATTCGCTAATCTAGCCGATGGGAAACTTACCTAATTGCTTCTATTATTTACGGTAAATTGTGGGCGATGAATTATTTACCTCCCATTCCAAGGGCCGGGTTGGCCGAGGGATCCCGCCGCCGCACCGGTGCGATGAGCTGTTGCGGTCCGTAAAGCTGCCATTAGGGCGCACTCCGACTCCGCGTGGAATCTCCTCGGGGAGCATGCCGGCATGTGTGTGCGCGAGTGTGTGAGACAAAGCAGGATTCTCACGTATAAACTTTGCACCCCGGGCAGGCCGTCGGAAGAATCAGTTGGGCGCCGGGTCCCGTGCTGACGGAATATTAAATATGGCCATGCCGAGCCAGGACCGGTTCGGTTAGCTGTTTGTTTCTTGTTGTTATGCTTCGTGTTATGGGACTCAATAAAACACTGCTGCAGTAAGAGACCGGGGGGCTGTGAGACCCCGGCATCCTGCGACACCCGGTGTAGATGAATTTTTCATCTGCCTCTCGGCCAAGGAATCGGTCCGGATCACCACACAGACCCGGTGTGTCGTCTTCGCTAGAAATCGAACCAAGCTGTGTCTGTTTGGTGGGGGCAGGCAGGCAGGCCGGGTGTGCGGCTTGTGGCTTCCGGCTTCCGGCTTCGGTTGCGATGCACACAGCGTCGAGTGTCAACGGAGAGTGCTTAACGCAGGAGGCTCCGAGAGGGCTTTTTGCAAATCATAGCAACCCGACCCGACGAACCCGGATGAATAATGAATAATGGCAACGGAGAGCGTTGCATCGCACGGATTGGTGTCATCTTAAAACATCAGAAGCCTTCAACCGTAAGTACCAGTTGATCCTGGTGGCAACATCCTCTCGGCATCAGCACGTCATTTCGTCGAGTGAAAGCCTGCAGCTTTCTTCACAAACTCTTCCCTAATGATGCCGGCGTCTCGACTACTAAAAGTAATGTTATTTTTACCTCTTGATTGTTTTATTTCTCTTGTTTGCTTGTGGACCCCCCCAAGGACTACACCGCAGGACACAGTGCCTAATAGAGCCGATCAAAATCCAATCACAGGCCCGGTCGCGGTCCATTTTCTCACGCACTCACGCGCCGGCGGATGGCGGATGCCGTCACGGCCGTCAGGCCAATAAAACGATTGATTGAAAACGCTTTTTATCCCGCAGCGTCGAACGAGATTGGGGCTCGCGAGCGAACGGTTCGACTGGCGGAGAACAAACAACCTCCCGTCCAGACCCGGTTCCGGTTCCAGTGCCGGGGGGTCTCGTGGCCTACCGCTGTGCGTTCTTCGAAGACAAAATGGCCGGTGGCCGCGTGACCAGCCACGGGAGCAGCCTTGGGCGAAGGTGAGAATATAAATAAATTAGTTGTTGTCGTCCGCGTCCACTCAATAACAGTCCACCGAGCAGCAGCACCAGCAGCGAAGTTGGCCCCAGTGTGGCCCAAAAGGGCAGTCAATTTGCGAAATGAAACGAATCAATCGAAAAACTTTGGAGTGTTCCGTTCCCTCCAGCAGCATGCCATGCCCGCGGCGAACTTCCTTACCAACATCGTCATCATCATCGACAACGGGACCGCATGTTGGCATGCTTTGATTAATGCTATTAAGTTGTCGGCCGTACCTAATTGTGTCATGCGTTGGGCTAACGAGCCTCCGATACCTTCGGTTGGGGTCAAGCATTGGGGACAACGCTGTTTTTTTTCCCGTTGCGCCCTAAACGGAGCTCTTGAATGGCGAATTTGTGGTAAGACCGTTCAGTTAGGACATTAGGCGTAGCTTCTAAAATTTTCTTCTTAAAGTGAGGTGGTATTTGTAGTGGCTAGTGAGCCCCTTTTTTTGTAATCAAAAATATAGTAAAAATCAGCCCTTTTTTACGTAGTAACACAGATTAGCAATTCAGCAATTTTGTTGCCCCACGCATTTCGGTGTGTGCGTGCTGCGTACTTTAATCAACCCATACCTGCAAAGGATCCTTTACAAGGCCCCGCACCGAGCCTGACCGATCTGGGTGCTAGTGGTGGCACATCGAATCCTTTCCCGACCCCTGATCGAAACCTTGCGCAAAACGTGATTTATTGCCGCCATTCATTCTTATCGCTCGGTTTGCAGCGCTGTCCAGGAGCGGCCCCGGGGCAGCCCTGCCCTGTCGGCTCAGGAACCCGACCCAACCCTTTGCCGTGTTTGCTGCCGGATTAGAGGGCTTGGCCGGGGCCCGACCGCCCGAAACCAAACTTTATTCATATTTAATTAGGGGAAAGTTTCATAAAATTTCAAGCACACTTTTCAATATTCAACTTCGAGGACGGGCGTCCGGGTCGGCTGATCCTTACCGATTGGGGTGGACCGGGCCGAGCCAGGCGATCCTTGTCTGAGGTTTGTCCCGGATGAATATCAAGCAACTCATGTTCTATTAGCCGAATGTCGGGTTTTATTATTAATGCCTTCGCCTCTTTGCGCCGGGGCTCGCCACCGGTTTCGGGGCATGCTCTCGTGGCGTGGTGGGCTTGAGCTAGTTTTTATTTCGAGAATACCCAATTGCTCCGACACTACCCACTACCCAACACCACCGGCCGTGTTTCCGCAATCAGTTAAAATGTGTTCCTCTGGCCGGTTCCAGCGCGGTGCTCTTGGAGCAAGCGTTTCCCACAATCCACCGGCGATCGCCAAAAGAACACTCAAAAATAAAAACAAAATGTTTGACCAAAGCAAGAAAAAAAAAACAACGAGCGGAGCCAAAGTTTGGAGTAGCAGACATTATTCAGCAGTACCCGCCAGCCAGCCAGCCAGCCAGCCACGAGGACGACGAGGACTTCGCCCCTTGGCACCCACTTAGTCGGAGAGTCGGAAAATCAGTCGGAACAGCAAAGTTGTTCATGCGTGTGGCGATGAGAAATTTCTGGACCGTTCTTCAGCTGTGGACCAGCATCTGGAGTGGCCCCAGCGGCAGCACCGCCACTAGGACGTGCACACAAAAATAACATCGTTGCCCTTCGCACAAAACTCCAAATTGCAACGCCCCGTGACTGACTGGCGAGCGGACTGGAAACCGGAAAAGCATCTCGGGGCCACTCCTCCGCGGCCGCGGCCACAGAACTTGTGCCCGAGTTTTCCAGTGTTTTTCGGCGATTGTCTCGGTCCGCCATTGTGATGTGGCCTTTCGGGTTGCTCCGACTCCGACTGTCTCTGATTAGTCGCTCTTTGCTCGGGAAGCCCCGGGAACGCTACACATTAGCGGCGTAATTTGCTACCCTGTGACGCGGTGACGCAAGCTGCGCCACGGAATTAGTGGCCATCTGTGGACGATGACGATAGTGCCAACAAGAAACATCGATGAAACATCGGTTCGAACATGGTTCCAAAAAAGGCGGATTACACGGTGGCCACGGACCCGTCAAATGGCAGCCAGCGGCGGTGGAGGGCTATTATTTACTGATTAGCCTCCGTGTCCGTGTGTTGCAAATGGCGGTTCACCGCGATCCTTCGCGGGCTTAACACGCGCCCGGCCGCGACACACGAACTGAGGATGAAAGGCAAACGCCGCTCGGTGGAATGCAGAAATGATTAAGCTACTCACAAAATGGCCAACAACCACCGGGCGGGGCGGAGCGGGGCGGGAAACGGAACAAACGGAACAAACGGAACTGCACGTTCCGGTTTTTTTACGCCCACGTCCCGCTCGCCGGGCTTAAAATTACATCATTGCATCGTCGAGTAAAATGGCATTCACCAGGACGTCCACCGTTCGTGCAATCCGTCGTGGCAATCATCGTCCCTGGCCACGAGGGTGCTGATTGTGCGCGAGCATTCGCGACGATGGAAGGGTTTAAAAGCGCCATTCTTCCATTTTTGCCTTTTTTCCCGAGGAACCATTCACTGGTTGCTTCCGGCACAGGACGGTGTGGATCCTTCGCCGGTCGACGGTGCGCTTTTTGCGGCCCGATAGGTGTGTGGTGGTCGGCGAGTGAGTGTCGTCATGGGCACCGGCACCGAAGTAGGCTAGTTGAGTCGGAGCACGCTTCCGTTTTGCTTATTGTTGGGGCCAAGTGTTTGTTAAACGCGTTTAAATCGTGCTATTGTTGCGTTGTGTCTTCCGCAAAACTTTTGTTCATTAAAAAGATGAATCAACGTGTTTTGTTTTCATGATTTTGGAAGTGACATTTAAATTAACTTAAGTTCTGTAACAACTCCTCTTTGTTGAAGCCATCGCGTAAAAAGGTGTAAAAGGTTGCATTTGGTAAAAGTGACACTTCTTTGGTCGAATCCTCCCCGAGACGAAAGGAAATGAAAAATAATGTAAAGAAAATATTCTTATTCTAGTCACTCGCTCACGTCATTCGCCACTAGTCACGTATTTCACCGTGCGTGAGAAAGAATAAAATGATGGTATCTGGGAGAGTGCGAGAGAGAGAGAGAGAGAGAGAGCGCTCCGACAGAGAGGAAATAAAAGCTCTAATTTCATAAACAAACAGAGTGTAAGTGATACATCTTCTCGCTCTTGCTTTGCGTGGTGCAGCGGAATGGCGGAACAATAGAAACACACCGTCACCGTCCCAGGACGACGATGAAGTCTCTGGGCGACGGCGGAGATGAAGCGAACGGAAGTACAGGCGAGTGAAAAATCTCATTGGAATTCCATGCTCATCTATTTAAAATGATACAGGGAACATCGTTAGAGTCCTGTGCCCCAGGAGGGAGGTCCCGAAGGTGGCCAGGAGGCAACGCCCTCCCCCCATCCCACCTTCCGGTCCGATTTCCATGCGCGAACATCGGGCCCCGGTTCCGTTCGTTCGAAAATGAATGAACCTCGGTCGGTTGCGGTCGGGAAAGCGATACTTCTTTCGGCTCGTCGCCGGTTTTAGGACGGTTTGCGGAGTCGTCATCCGGTGCTCGGTGTAACACGAAAGGGAGCGACCCGTAAGATGCGTGTAGAGTCGCTTTGAAAGACAAGCTACTTCGCAGAACCGGAGGCTGTGAGAATCTGGGTTGTGTTGCTGGGTTGCTGGTTCAACCCAGACCGAGCCCCAGATTGAAGGATAAAAGTTGGCCGTTTCGAATTTCCGCTACAGTC
Organism: Anopheles bellator; assembly: GCF_943735745.2. NCBI lineage: Eukaryota > Metazoa > Arthropoda > Insecta > Diptera > Culicidae > Anopheles > Anopheles bellator. The sequence goes on along the minus strand of NC_071286.1, from coordinate 2,405,210 downwards.
CGCCTACGGTCGGCCTGTCTCGCCCGATGGTGCAGAAGATCACAATTATTTAATTCACTCCAAACATAACCATTAAACACGGTGCCGTGAGCAGCAGCTTTGCAAATTGTTGCTAATGCCCATAACGGTAATAGGAATTCCGAAAGGCATCGAAACAACAGACAGCCACGTGGCCGTGCCAGAAACCACAGCCAGTTATTAGGAAATTCCCTCTTCAATGGAGCGGCTGTGGCCCTTCGGGGGAAAGCACACCGACCGCCGGCCCCATCGTTTGCCGATAATCAAATCATTGTTTAGCCGAAACTCCGGACGCTCGGACCGCCGGGGTACCTTCCTTGCCGGGACGCGTATATTTAAAGCAAGCGAGTCTCCGTATGATAAATTGATAAAACCACAAAACGATGCCACAAAAGGACACCGAAAAGGGCGAATGGTGATGTGGAAAAAGAGAAGTTCAACACACAGACACGCACGCAGAGTCCGATGCTAAATCCGGGAGTCCAGAAGCCGTATAAAATATTTAAAACGAACCTCCGGAGCTCCGAGGAGTGAGGGCAGCCGAAATAAGGAAGAAAGTGTGGCCCCGACCCGACCCGGCCGTGACGTGAGAGCATCTTGAAGGGCACCCGGCGTCTCCGACGCAAAAGGAACGTCGCCGGGAGCGGCACACATACCACGTACACACGGAGGCCGCGCCGTCTAATGTACCGTAAGGATGACCTGCCATGCGAGGTGTTAAGAAGGAAAATGGCTGCGGAGCAGAGTGGACGACGGTGGATCAACCCCGCATCGTGGCAAAGGCGGGTGGAATATTTGTTGCGAGCAAAATAGACGGAATGGGACGGATGGAGTGTAAGAATGGCACGAAAAAGGAGCAGTCCCTGTATCAGGATTCGGCAGGAGTTGAAGGTGGAACACACTGTGATGGGGCAGGAATTCATATTGACATCCTTGACCTTAACCGTCGTGTGTCCTCGTCGGTGTATGTTACCAATTATTACCCAACAGAGCTGATCGTAAGATGATTTTTATATAATCGCCTTTTTGGTAAAAAGAAATGAACCAAACTATATTTATGAATCTTTTAAGTCACACATGTATCATGGGTTCCCTTCTACTTGCTACTTCAGTCTGGATGGACCTCACAGTGAAAATCTCACAGTGTGTAAGGTCGGCCCACCTCGACAAAAGACCGTTCACCGTAAGAAGATCCTGTCGACCGATCCATGAGCGAAAAAAAACGGTGGAACAAAAAGGCGGTATAATGTATTTAAAGGAAAGCATAGCTCGGGCTCGGGGTCTAGGGTTTGCATCGGTTCCGAGAGCATTGCGAGATGCCGAGAGCGACCTCCCTTTTGCTCTTTTCTCGGTGAACAAATAGCACAAAAAAGCACGAAGCGGTTCTGTTGAATAAAATATACACCGAGGAAAAATTTCGAACCAACCTTGCCGGAAAATGGGAGAAGAAAAGGCTGTGGCGCGGGTGTGGCGCGTGGCTGAAATCGGCTGAAAATCGGCGTGTAAAGGATATCTTCGCCATCGCACTCGTCCTCGTCGTCGTCGTTTCCGTCGAGACCCCTTTATTTGCCTGCGAGGGAAATGGGTGGAAAAATGCCGCCCCATTTTGCGGGCAGGGAACAGAAGCCAGCGGCTGGGAGCATCTTAGAGGGGCCGGTGCCCATTTAGTAGCCGGTCCGTGGTCCGCTGTAGCCCCGGCAGGAGCTCTAAGTGGCAAGGATTCTCGGACGTGGTGCGGTTCCGGGGGCCCCATATGGCATCCTTTTTCGGGTGGTGCAAACCACCACGTGATCCACCCCGGCCCTGGTGCGAAACTTTCCAAATATATGTTTTCCACCCAGTGGCCATGCCGTTCAGGGGGGCGCGGGGGCTGCCTGGATGACTGGCCGGAACGATGGGGAGGGGGGTGGATGACCACCAGCCGATGGCCTGGGCAAGTAGATAATCGAATGCGCATATGATCAATGATTGAAGACCCTTCGGGCTCGGGAACTTACTACTCGGAAAAAAGGATACAGGACCCCACGGGCGAGGGTTAAGGACACGCACGCACGCACGACAAGTCCAGTTCAAAATTCAACCCCTCGACCAGCAAAACGACGACCATCCGACCAAATGGGTTCCCCAATGGGTCGGAAAACGGACCGTGAAAAGGGAGTTAGTGGAGCAAAAACGCGAGAGAGAAAGAAAAATCAAAACGAAACATAAAAAAATCTGGCCGCCCAATGGGAGGGAAAGGAAGTTTCACCCAACAACGCCACATCCGGCTGCGGCCCACACGGTGGCCCACGGTGAATCAAGAAGAAATCCCAAAACGAGGAAGCAGCAGGAACAATAGAAACGCCGGCCGGTTACTAGAAACCCGGGAACACGATCTAGGTCCTGTGCGCGAAAAAAAGGAATGAACCTTGGCTACCGAATCGAAGCGAAGGTACTGTGCCCGCCGAAAACCGGCTACAATGAAACAATGGAGCACACAAAAGCCCACTAGAATGCGTTAGTTGCCCGCGCCGTGTGGCCGGACGATGCAGCCATTAAAGTAAATCATAAACAAATCCTCGATTGGGCACCCCCAAAACATGCCGCCGATGACTGGCTGAGCCTGACTGGGTTGTGATCAAAAGGTGGCCAAAAGGACGTGAAGCGAACGGGAGACGGAAGATGCCCGGTAATAATTCGCCATTGTATCCTTCGGATGGCGGTGGCTTGCCAACTATCCTCCCGATCTCGGCCGGGTGTTGTAGTGCTACGTGGCACATAAATAATTGAAACCATTTTATCCCGAACTCGGTGCTGTGTAGTGTAACAATCCTCGGATGTGGCCCCCACAATCCCGTGATTGGATTTGCGGACCCCGAGAAGTTCCGGCCGGTTCTTTTTTTTTTTGGGAGGGAGCTATTCCGGAGGACTTCCAGCACCAGGTACGTAAGGTGTTCCAGTCGGTCGGTTAGGTTAGATGCAATAAAAATTGCACGAATCGGAGATTACAGTTCACCGAAGCCACCAGGGGAGGGCAGAACGGTAAAACGGATCCTCCTGGGCGCCCCCGGTGGGAAAATCACACAAATCGATAAGAATTTTATTGTTCACTGCCAACAATAACCCCGCCGGTTTTTGGGGAACGGCGCGAGAGAAACAAAAGAAACGATGTAACGTCCGGGACTTCGGCCTTCGGTGTATTCAGATTGTCCACACCCGAAAGGGGATGGCCGCCGAGATTGGTATTGGAAATCGTCGTAATCCTGGCGACATCTCGGATCGGCACGGAAATTTTCGATGTTTCGGGGAACTACTCGATTCTTGCTAATCGCTCCGAATGAAGCGAACCGAATCGGACGCAAGCAGCTCGACGCTCACATATCTCAAAACTCTCGACAGGATAATCGATGGTACTGTGTGGGGAAGGGGAGGGGGGGGTTTGCAATCATCACATCCGACGCATCGACGGAGTTCCAGAGTTTTTTGCTGCACCCTCTGCCGGTTCTCTCGTCGTAGGCTAAGTTACGGCCAACCTCGGCCAGGCAACGCCCCGGTGGCAATAAAACAGCGCCGGAAGGAAGCCAGGCCCCGGGTCCCGAAAGGATGCAATTTGGCTGGCTGACGGGGACTCGGCGATGCCGACGACGACGGGTTTCGGGATGGCATCAGCAATTTGTATCAGCAATCGTCATCGAATCGTGCCGTGAAAGCGGCCCGATGCTACGCTGTGTGCCGATTAGTGGATGTAGCATTGTTTGTCTTTCGCTTCCACGATGGGGAGCTCCTTTTTTCCCGGAGCGTCCTGGTCCCGGCCGACGGACGGAGGAGGACACCGAAGTGCATCCTTGTTGCTGAACGAACGTAAGTGCACTTGATAGAATGTAAACCACCGGGCCTCGGTTCCGACGCCCGGTTCCGAGCTCGTGTTGTGTTGTGTTGTGGAAAATATATTGTTTTCGAGTGTTTGCGAACCTCTAGCGTGGCAAAGCGGTGCCACTTTTCCGCACAGGCGGGACCGGGCCGGGGACCTGAAGAGAGCTTAATTCATCTGCAACTATAGATCGTCCCGGCAGGTTCCTGGCAAATGCTTTCGTTATTTAATGGCGAACGCACGAACGGTGGAAAGACACGTAGTGCCGACTCCAGCAGTGACACTTTGGTTTATCTGCGCCTCCTTTGGCACATGTGAAGCGGCGCAAGTGGCTACTTGCGGTGGTAATTTGTTGGTTGGTTGGTGCGCCGCTCCCATCGAAGTGTGCGCTGCGCTGGGGACACCGAACAGAACACCGCGCTCGGTCTCCGAGCACCGAACCCGTCTTTGTAAACCTGCTAACGAGAGCTAATTTCCCGAGTGCGCCCAACTACGACGACGACGATGGTGTTTTATGAAATTTATGTACCAACCGGGCTCCCGGACTGTTGAGTGCCATTGATGATTTATCGCTTCGCAGGACACGTCTGCCGTCTGTTTCCGGTGGTCGAGCCGAAGATGGGGCACAGAACCGTTACAGACGCACCATTGATACATTACGTTGCGGTGTCCACTTTTAGATCGATGAAATGTTCTTAATGCAGGGTGGAAATATGAACTGAACGGTGCATAAAGGCGAATAGGATATTTAATGAGAACGTAATGTAATTAAGAGGCGCTTGCTATAAGCATGTAGTAATTTATCAGGTATAAAACTTTAGAATCAGGATGTTGAACAAATGGCTCTGCCTGTTAATTCGGACCTCCTAGTTTTGCTATTTAGTTGGCAATATTACCTTATTTTGACACTAGGTAAATGATTTAAGGTACAAAAAAAAAAATAAATTGAGTTAGCAACCGATCTTTGAAAGGATTAGACATGTTAACTTTTGTGTCTGAAAATGACGGCTTGCGGCGATTATTATTTTTCTGCTACCTCTTGAAGAAAACTGCCTCAGAATCACATCAAATGCTTGTCGGGAGTTGCTTTTCGAATATCGCAGTGCTTTAAGCGGTTTAAAAAATTTAAAAATGGCGATTTTGGCTTAACAAGGAAAGAGCGTCGGAGGACTCTAAAAATAGGACTTTCTGATGGTACCAGGAAGCAACACAAGCTCCTAAAACCTGCTGAAACCGTGAATTCAAATCGCTACTGACAACAAATGATCAATTTGAATCATGCATTGATCGACAAACGGCCAGAATGCCCTGTCTACTAATTAGTTATGGAGGCGCCAGGTGCGGTTCAGGTGCTACACCATCCGACTTATTAATCAGACTTGGCCCCATTCTGATTGTCATTTGTTTGCATCGATGGGACACCCATTGGCTGAGCAGCACTTCGATTTCTACGAGGAATTCGAAAATAAGATGACTGAATGGTTTGCTTCAAAAGACGAAGAATTCTTTCTCTACCAGAGAGATGAGAAAAATGTATAGCTATGGCACATACTTTGAATAAAATAAAAAAAAGCATTTCAATGTTATAAAAGAAGGGTTAATTAACGGAAAAGTAAAGGCTTGAAATTGAATGAGAATATTAGATGAATAGATGAAAGGATGAAAAGAAAGGATCTTGTTATTAAGTTGTAAAATATTCCAAAACCATTTCATTCTGACTCGTATCGAATCAACGATCTTTAAGTTGTTATGCTGCGACATAAAAGAAATGCAAAAAAAACACAAATAATGGAACTGCTCTACCGTAAAAGAGCGTTTTGTACAATTGCACTCAATGAATGACAATATTTTACAAATAACCGGACCGGTTCGGTTCCGTTCACAGTCCTGTTCCCGTTCACCGAGGCAATAGTGAAACGATTCCCTTTGCTCCATTGTCACAACCCACTTTGCCAGCCAGCCAGCCAGCCATTCGCACAAAAGCTCACCGATGGCGGCGAGATCGGAAGTGAATGCTCCAGCTTCCGGTGTCCCGAGTCCGTCCGCCGAACGTCTTGCCCACCGCTCGGGGAAGATTGTTCGGTCGATTTTCCGTCAATGTCGTCGCGCGGTCGTTCGTCAATCGCACCCCGTCGGCGGCACTGGTCTCCCGGGTGCGATGAAAAACTCGTCCCTGCGTCCCTTGGCCGGGCCCCGCCTGGGGAACAATTTAATGTGCAATGCGAAATTGCAACGGAAGTGCAGGGCATTGAATGGAGCGAGCGAGTCGTCCGTCTGACGGCCACGGGGCCATGTTATCGTTAGTGGAGCACATAAATTGTTGCCTCGGCTGCTCCCGAAAGACATCGGCGATCCTGTGGTGGGTCGGGTGAAAGGAATGTCCCCTCTGTCCACCCGTTCGGTCGGCGGCCGAAGCATCGATGCATCGAGCTGCGAGTTGCGAGATTGATCGATATCAAAAGCTGTCAGTAAGAAATCGAGAAACTCACCGAAAGGGGCGACAGAATGCTTCTCGTAGCACGGCTTTGACTGCGAACCTGTGTTGCCACTCATTGCTCCTATCGGTTGGTGTATGGGATGTAAGTGACCCGACCGGGAGACAGAACGAGAGAGCGAGAGAACGTATCCGTTTGGTGTACGTATTTACAATTCAATTTGATCAGCACATTCACTTCGGCGAGCCCCATTTCGGAGTGGTCAAGCGAAGCGATTCGGTTTCCTTAATGGCGAACATCGCAAACGGATGTCGGTGCCGGCGGGCAGACGTACGCTGCATTCACGAGACGGATGTTGCTTCATCAAATGAAGCCTGGGGTGAGTGTCCACCATAGACATCGCTCGCTGTTTAAGATGCCGTCAGCGAAACCGAGCCCGAGACCGTCTCGGTTATGGTTTATAATCTAATTGAAAATGCGATTTAAAAAGCAAACGGAAACTTCCGACGGTGGTTTCCGGCCCTGGTGGCCCGCGACAAGCGATCAAACCGGAACCGGAACGGAACGAAACAGAAACATAACTCATTAGCAAATGAAAGTACACGTTTAAACCGTTTCGCTCATTCCTTCGCGCAATTTGCCTTTCGCAAACTCGTCGGAGGGCCTGTGACCAGTGACCGGGTAAGAGGTGCTCAAAAAGTCGCTCTTGAAGATTTTCCACGGCGTCGGCTAACTTCGAATTGGCCGCAGTACGAAAAGAGGGGCACAACGATGAAAGTGGATCGATCGATTGCTTTGCGCAAATTAATTACCATAAAACGAACGAACCCGTTCCACCGTTCGTAAAGGCAAAAGGGACGATAAAAGGGCGCGATGGTGTTGCACTTCATGCTATTAAATTCAAAGTCTTCATAGAGCAATTTTTTAAGCAAACTCATTACAATAAATCTGGCAAAGAGTTCGTCCTTAAGGCTCCGCCATACGAGATGTGTTAGAAATTATGCTTCATCAACAGAAACAATTTGCAAGGAAGCATTGGAACTTTGAACAATGATTTGAAGTAAATTAAAAATTCAGCTTTCCTTCACTTGTTTGCACTTTTCAACTTACCGTGGACTGTCGGGACAAAGTGACCCACGACTTTTCTTCTCTATCGCTTTATCGGTCACTGGAGTCGCAGTGTAAGAACAGCGGAACTTGCCAACCTGGCAACGACGACAACAGTAAGCTGGGGAAAGAAAAATAAAACATAAGCGCGGTACAAGTTGCGAATTAGATTTTGCGCCACGGCAAAGGAATTAAGCAAAGGACAAACAAAGCGAAACCGACCGAGCGCCGCAAAGCGCCAAAAAAAAGTCGCAGAGATTGAACGAGGTAAGATTTTACAATTTAACCTCCACCAAAAAAAAAACAAAACTTAAGCCGTACGCTCCACAACAGGTCCTAAGCTAACGTTTGTGCGCACACGAAAATTGGCGCGAAACAAGGAATCGTGCCAGGAAATTCCGGTGGGCCAGGCAAGTGTAACGGTGCCATAGTTTTCTGGTTGAATAATGAAACAAAGTTAAACTTTCGCCTTACACCCGGCCAGGGCCTGCTATAAGTTGTCCTTCGCGGCGCAAAGTCCTGCTCACCTGCGTTTGGTTTATACTGCACGGCTCAACACTTTGCGGGCGACAACGACTCGGGAAAATCCCCGGCCCCGTGGTGTGCCCGGAACCGGAACCGGTGGGCCTTCGATGCACGGCGAATTTAGGGCCAGCGCGACGGGGACAAAAGCGGACAAGCAATCATCTTACCGCGGTGGCCAGCAAGGCGGAAATGGAAAACCGGAGCGAAAGAAAAGTATTAAAAGTTTAATTAAATGAGGTCAGACGGGCGGAAGCGGAAAGATTTGCGCGGCGCGGCACGGCGCTCACAATCGAACGCTTTGGGACTATGTCCAGCGGGGCTATGTACTATGGCGTTGTAATAGTGTAATTATGCTGCTGGAAATTGGATTTTAGAGTTGCCCAATCGCCTCGGGGGCAGTTCATTTTCATAGTTGGCCAGCGCCGGCGGACTTTACTGCGAAGTAACACTTTGCGTTTTTTGTTGCGACATTGCGTGTGTCCTCGAACAGGATACACTGCATTGTCCCTTAACTGCCGTTTGGGAGTCGGCCGCGTTTCTACGTCCTGAAAGTGGTGAAGAAATGTAGTAAATCGGTTCCGGCGTAGAGCGGGAAGCCCTGCGGCGGATCAATAGGAGAGTGTTTTTTTGTGTTCCAACTCACTTGGGAGCCCATCAGCCCCGATGACAGCATCAGGCGCGCGCCCGTCAATCGATCGGCGGCGAACGGAACGGGGCAGAGATTGAAAACAAAACCTCACTGCATTGCACCAAGCAAGCAAGGACTCTGCCGTCGGCCCTGTGAGAGCGAATCGTGACGAACTGTCCCATCGGTGGGGCTGATGATGCTGCACACAGAGCTTCACTTCACAACGTCCAACGTCCTGGTGCCTACTGATGCTGCTGCTGGCTCCTCCGATCATGCATTGCGTTGCTAGGGGAACGGTCGGCAGACGACACTCTCTCTGATGGACGAAAAGGACCTTTTATTGGATGTTTGCGAAGCGAAACATGGATTGGCATCACTTGTTTCGCTGGCCACTACGGTGAAGTGTAATTTTGGGTTTTATTTTAAAGAAAACAAACTACAGTTTGACCTTTTTGATAGGATTTTTCTACTAAGAAAAACATCTGTATTGGAGGTTGGGTAAGGTAAAAAACTCAACTTGAATCGCCATCGCCTTAGGTACTTCGCTTGAAGAGGCCTATTTTGAAAAATAGCTTTAGCCAATAAATGGTAAGGATAAATCTTTTGACGCTTATTGCTAATTGTGTGCAGGAGGATGATAACTTATATAAACTGACTTCAAGGCTGCATTTGACAGAGTTTCACACGAGATTGGGACGTCTAGGTTTGCTAGGATAGGGCCGTGCTAGGGACGGGATCCAACGTAGGTTTACTAGGTCAGCTGTTCATAGGCTAAGTTGGCATGACGCCGGCGTCAACATGCGTTGCCTGTTACTCGGTCTGAGGACGCTTGAGCATGAGAGGCAATCGGCTCAGGAAAGTTTCATTTTAAATTTCAATATTCTACTAATAACGGACCGGTTCTCCTTGCTCAATTAGTTACCTGATCTATCCCTGCTCGTCACTTAAGGCGTCGGCATAACATGGGGCTCAGAACTCTCATAAGATCCTTTCTCGGTTGTACTCCTAAGTGTGCCTCGGTCCTCGGTCTCTAGGTTCTCTAGTCAAATAGATACAATTGGCCATAGTAACTGTAAAAAATTGAATTAAAGTGTAAAGGGCTTTTTATCAATTTATGGTGAAAGAACAATATCTACACTAGAAAACACGGAAACTTAATAAACGAACTGTCAACGTAGTATTGGTTTTACTTGACTGGTCTAAACTTTATACCATTTCAACCGTGATTTCCAAAACAGACGTTTCTACACTTAAATTTACATCTACTTTGATATCCTTCGTCAAACAATAACAATGAAACGAGGCTAACGGTAAGCTGAAGTTTGTTGCAATATTAATTACTGTCTTGTCTGCTAGGATTAAAGCTTCCCCGGGATGGATTATTCGATTGTAAACTTTACAATAATCATATTAGACATTTTTATATGCCCGCTTAGCCACCTACCGACCTGCCATGTAAGCAGCTCTTTAAATATGCTTGAAAAGCGTTCGGTAGGTTGTTCCTACGCTGTTATTAGCCCTGAATTACCCGGCCCCCGGCCCCGACCCCCCGGACGACCAGTTCCGAGTATTTAAAGCAGAAGTCCTAACCGCCAGTTTTGCTTCCCCAGCCCAGTCACGGCACCGCATCATCATTTAAAATGATCGAAAGCCAATCCCCTGTCTTATCGGCTTAAAATGTAAATGCGTTCGCGAATGGCGCACGGCCATCGGCTGTGATTGGTGCGAACGCAATTCTAACTCAATCACCATTTAAGCGAACGGAACGAATTAAGATAACAAATTTGTTCAATAAATAAATTCCCATTTTCCAGCCCCGGCCGCCCCGCCACCCCACACGGCGGGTCCATGTGAATGAAGATATCCTTTTTTTGGACGGCCCCCACACATACACACATTAGAAGGAGGAGGCGCGGGTCGTGCACGCGATTGTAACATGGGTATAAAGCCTGTCCGGGAGGTTCGTTTGCGAAAGGCAAACATATTCATCTTCCTCGCGGGCCGCAATCCGGAGGGTGCCCTTCGATCTGGCCGCCGGAGGGCACCGCTGCTGTTCGAACGAACTATCCGGGGCCCGAGAACCGGCTTTCCCGAATCTCTCGCATCCACTTTTATTCCTCTGTTCCTTGCGCGCGATCGCGTCTCGAGATACTCGGCGAAGATACTCATCCGGCCGGACTTTGCGCAAGGACGAGCGCGAGCCGGAATAAATTTGCTCCAAAGTTCCGCGCCGAGTGCCGAGTGGCATAAAAAAAGCTATTTGCTTATTTTTAGCATATTTCCACGGGGCGCTGGCTGCGGGTTTCGCCGGTTCGGATCGCATATTTTTCCCATCGATTTAGCGCCCAAGTGCTCAGGTGTCCCAAGCCTTTTTGGACGGTGTCCCAAGACGGGGTGCGTGATGAAAGGCCATCGTGATGGGCGGCCGATGGCGCCGTGCCACGGATTGCTGGACCGTGCACTGAGACTCTTCCTGGCACTTCAAGTCTCGGATCAACTCCCGAATCGAACAGCCCAAGCCTTTGCGGTCGGTTTTTTTGGCAACCTCGGGCGATCGGCTCCCGGTCACATGTGTTCTCGCGCCACCGGGCACCGGTCGGAATCAGATTAAAACTTTCAATCATCATAAAATTGACACAACCGAAAGAGATAGAGTAGTAACGACGACGTGGCGGAGTGTCTCGCTCTCGCTCGGAACATCGAGAAAAAAAAAACTGACACTGGAACTGGAAGTTTGAAGTTCGAAAACGAAGCGAACACATTTCTGCAACAAATTGAGTTGTTCAGTTGATTGCACAAACGTGTGCGTATTTGTGTGTGTGCGAGGCCGAGTTCCGGGCGTGAACGTGTGAACGGGTGGCCCCGAAGAAGGATCGGGCGCCCTACGGGGTCCGCGAACACATCGAATCGAATCTCATCGTCGTGCCGGAGATGCTCGATGCCATAACTCGTCGGGCCCGGCACGGCAGCTGGCTGGTTGGCCGTCGGCGGGCGATGGAGAGAAAATGTGTTGTAGATTTATGCAAAACAGGCGTTTGCGCCCCTCTCGAAGAAGTGCTATCGAGAAATGAGCTGACGGAACAATTTATACGGAGTGGAGCGTCGGCTGCTGCCGCTGACGAAAACGTGCCTGAAGTGGCTGAAATCCTGTGCCTGTATTATTCGGTGTAGTTCGCTGAGTAGTCTCTCTGTGTGGGTGAGGGCTGAGTGCCGTGGTGGCGGCGTGTTGCTCGACACGCGGAACTTGTGGTATTCAGATTAGCAGATTACGAGGAGCATACACGCGAGGCGTTTGGCGGTGGCGGCAATTGGTGATGTTCAACCGGAAGTTGATGGCACCGGGCACGGGGCTTCTTTGCAGGCGCAACACGCGCATTATGACCGCGAAGCACCAGACCGCCAGGCCAGGCGCAATGCACGGCACGTGCATTACGCGTTTAATTACATCTTCATTGGCACGACGGTGTGTGCCACGGTTTGTGCCATTGTTGCCGTAAATTATGGTCGCACTCGATCAACAGGATACAGTCAGTGAGGCACCCTGCTTCCGAAGAGTTACCCTGTTTTTTCCCCCTGTTGATGCCCGTTCTCAGCGTTCGAGCTGATTGCGTCGACAATAACGAACCGGAACCTTCGGAGCACACTTCGGAGAGTTCGATCAGCATCGAAGCGGTGGTGCTTTGGGAATTTTTCACATCTTTTCAATCATTACGCACCACGCTGGGCGGTCCTTGGGAGCGAACTCTGTTTTCGCAAACCCACTTATCGAGTGTGCAGTTGGCGAAAAGTTGCGCCCAACGAACGCTGCGCACTGCATCACTTTGAAGAAGTCGTTAAGGAGACGTTCATTGGAAAAGTTTCGCATGCACCGCCATCACCGGGGCTCAGCTGGCTGGCTGGCTGGCTCGGTCCGGGCCCATCAGGACAGGGAGGGGAGAGCAAAGGAAGTGGGATTCATAAAAGGGCTACAAAGTTGTTCCTCGAACAGTTTCCCTGAACTCCCGAGGAAGAGGAACTACGGTTCCAGCGAATTTCAGGATGCGTTACTTACGGTGCCGCCCCTCTATGTGTGGGTCAGAGTTGAGACGTTTCGACTCCAAGAAGGTCGTGCTGTGTCCTACCACCGGCCACCATTGAATTGTCATTATCGTATAAATCACCAGGCGCCTCCATCACTGGGGGTCAATATGATTTGATTGGCTTCGGGCGGTTCGTGCAGCAATTCCCGTACGGGTGAGAGTGCGTTCCGGTGCGCTCGCTGGCCAGAACCGGGGTGGTGTGCGTGAGCCGGCAGATTCCATTGACCAGGCTCGGGGGCTCATTTATTATGCGAACTATTATGAGGTGCGTCGGAGCCGCGCGCTGGAACCGAAGATTCATGATGTTCTTTTGTCAGCGTATTATCTCCCTTCCAGTGCACTTGAATTGTTGATCCTCGGTCCGGCCCGGTGTGCTCAATCTGCTTCATCATCTGCGCCATCACCGCTGGCGGGAATTATTGATCGGAGGCGAACTGGGTCTCCTGTAGGCCGTCGATTGGCACTTGATTCGATGGATTAACGATGGGGAAACTGCTCCAAGCATCCCGCTTCGCACCGGTTGATGAGCGTGGCGTCTTCGGTGGGGTGGGTCCTTGAAGAGCCTTCAGCTAAGTTCGGCCTTTCCTTCGAGCCGCGTTCCTGTGGGTTGGTGAGCTGATAGCTGAGCTTCAATTCAATCAACCCGCAACACAGCAGTAAGCTCAATTGTTGGGCTGTTCCATTGTTTTTGGAATGCTGATCGAACTCTGGAGGTGATGTTGAAATGGCAGCATCCCTTCAAATAAGTAAATATTGAAACACAAACACAATTTTGCTGAAAAAGCTCTGAAGGTGGCACAACAAAAAGTTTGACGTTGCTGAGCTTGCTACGATCCAATATTCAAATAGTCAATGGTAAACAGAGAGCACCTTTTGACACGCTTGTCACTTGATGTGTCAAAATTGAGATGAAATATTGTTGCACTCCTGTTTTCGAAAACAATTTAAAGTTTCCTTTAAAACAATTTAACTTCTTAAAACAACATCTTTCAGCCCCAATTTAGGCACCCATTCTCATTCACCGTTGGCTCAAGTGGTCTTTCTAGGGAAACTAGGGGCCCTCACCTGTCATCCCTTAATTTTGGGGCCGAAAGCTTTAAATCTTGTGCCGAAAAAGGCAAACCTTTCGCGTCGACAGGCACCTTTCATCGGGCGCTTCAAAATCGATGGAACGATGGAAGAGGGCAAAACAGTAAGTACTTCCGCTTCATTGAGCCTACCGAAAGGAACTCCTCTTTCGGCTGTTCGCCAAACTTTTCACCAGTTAATAGAATTTAAGAGCACCACGGACAAACCGCACCGAAAACTTCGCCGAAGCGAGCCAAAGATCCTCTCGAAGCCGGAAGAGCCAGGACACGGCTAATGGGGCGCCCACCAAACGGGCCAAACAGTGAAACACAAATTATCGACTAATTGAGTTATTACCGTGCGTTCGCGACATTCTGCGTGTACACGTTTGATCTTGGGCGACGATCCCGATCCACTGCCCGATCCCTGCCTTTCCGGGTGGAGCTTCTGTCAATGTTTGAGCTCACCGTCAGGCACCGCGGAATCCGGGAACGTGTTTCGTGGCGAAACATCGTTAACTGCCGCGAGCGCCTTTTCGGTGGGCCTTGGCTTTGGCGATGGCAAACTTCGTTAGGGAATCTGTTACAAACCCGACTGCACCGCGATCTCGGGACTGTCTCTGAAGATGAAATTATTCCCGTGCTTCCTGCATCACGAGTTCATGTTTTGAAAAACCGACGGATAATCACAGGCACCTCGCCCCGCTTGGCAGATAAGCCCCGTCAGCTCCTATAATTGCAATTAAGATCCGAGGCCGACAATCACCGGTGCGCCAGCTTCTGAAGTGTAATGTGCAATTCTAAACTTCATCCTGTGACGGTCGCCCCTGCAGACAGCCACACATGTGTGTGCATGCCTCCGAAGCTTTCGATCGAATTAGGTTGGCGACCGCGAGAGACACGCCTCGCCTCGCGGGCAGCGATTGGGCGAGATGGCGCGGATGTCAAATTACGGAATCAGGACTCTCTTGCTTTGCGTAGTCCCCGGGACACGTACTCTGTATCATCCAGCAGGGCGGAAGCTTCTTCTCCCAGGTCACCGTCCGTCAAGTCACCTCAAGGAGGCCCGCAGATCTGAAGCATCTCCTAGAGGGGTTAGATGTTACTTGCGAAGCGGACCAGGCGTCTCCATCGGGCGCCATTAACAGGCGGCAGGACCGTGGACCGGCAGAAGATAGTGTCGCGGGCGGCACCATCATCGTTCCGCGGCTTCGTTAAAGTGATCATTTGCCCAATTTAAACTTTTCGTCGCTCGCCACACCTGCACCGGGGTGCACCTCGGTCGGTGAAGGCAAGAAGTCAGGGCGGCAGGTCGAAATGTCAGGCCAGGACTTCTTCAACGTGGGCTACATTCTAGCGCCTGCACCGCGCACGAACGGACGGACGGACCGCGACCGCGATGGTGTCGGAAGGTAAACTTTTAATCAGCTTTATGCGTCGTCCTTGGCCGCCGTCGTCGACCCGCCCCGCCCTGGTGACAGAACGATGACAGTCGCGAACGCCCGTAAACCGGTTCCGGGCCACGTCAAGTCATCAAATGGGCATGGGGGGAGGCCAAGGAGGAGTCTCTCGCTCCTTTTGTTATGTATATGAGTGGTTTAAAATTATGATAAACACCTTAACCGCGGCGCGTCCTTCGGGGTGGGCGACTTCCGGCCGCTGCACCGTCGACGGGGTGTTTTGTGCAAATACCACCGCTCCGGAGACGAAGACGATGAGGATGGCGAAATTTAAACAACTTCACCAAAGGCTGCGCTGGAAGACACGCTGAACCGGTCTAATTTGACACCGAGAATTGTTGTTAGTGAGGCGGAGCAGTCGTTCCGCGCCATCCGGAACGATTTCTCATCGTCGCCGTTGCTTGCTGATCGCTTTTCTCGAGCCCGATCCCGAACGTTGCTTATGCAAATTAGTGAAACATTAGCCACACTTCGGTGACACGCGCGTCTCGCTCGCAGGCCCGGCAAAAGTTTGTACCCTTTTTGGCCCCTGAGGCCTCCCGGGGGGGGGGGCTCCTTCTAATCCACCTCGAGCGCCAGCGTCGAGAAAGTTTGATGCACACAGCGCGCGGAACCATCTTGTGGCTTGCCGTGTGCGGTTCGTTGTGGCCGTGAGCCAGAAGAACCGGTTGCTTTTGGGGCGAGCATCGAACAATGTTCAATAGCTGGCCCGTTCGCTGCGGGATGCTCGTTTGTTTATTTATTATGTGCCTGGCCGGGAAGCCGATGGAGACGCATGGTGCTCGGTGCTCGGGATATTGATTCGGGACCGATTCCGCAGCAGCCGTTGTTTTCTGGATTAGGGCCCCGGATTGGGCGGGGCGGGCAACTTGAAGACGGCTTGAAGATGCTTCCCGGTTTTGGCCAAAAAATCGCAATCGCTCCGTAAGGTCGTGCTGCCCTCCGCAAGACTTCGATCGAAATCGATTTATCGTCATTACTCATGGAGTCGGGCAGGGCACCGGGGGCAGACACTTTGCGTTACCATGGATTTTTCCATGGCCGTCCCATTGCGCGTGGGGCTTTTTGTTTCGTGCATTAAGCCGGGCGTTACTGGCTTCGGTGTCCGTGTTCCGTTTTGTGCACCCTCGGCGGGATTGCTGGTGTCCGGATTTGGTCGTGGCTTTTCTCGCCCAACGCTGGTGTGCTACGTAACGGATAACGGAGCGGCTGGAAGGAGGGCGGGTATGGAAATAAACACTGGCTTACGACACGGCACGGCCTCACGAACACCGGAAGACGATACAGGTCCTAGCGGCTAGCGAGGTAAGAAGACGAGGGCAGGAAATCGTAATAAATTGTTTCCCCCTCGGCACCGAGGGGCCTTCTAGGACTTGTCATCTTGTCACCTTGTCATTCACCTTCACCACCACGCCTACCTGATCGAAGGAGGCACTAAGTAAGAGGAGCGCGTTGCCATGGAACCGCTGCCACCGCTGCCATGGTCGGAAGGTGTGACACTCGCATAATGAAACCCGAAAGCATCGGCGTGCAAATGACAAATAAGCGCCGAAAAGGACACACTTCTTCCCGGTAGCAAACCGGTGGAGATTATTGAAACCGCATCTCGGTCACGAGCCCGCCCTCGCCGAGCGTGAAGAGAGGAGGAAAGCAACGTGCCTTGTAAGACCACGTGTCCTTTCCTTTGCCTTCAAACGGTCTCAAAGCTGTTTAGCAGCATTACGCTAAGCTTGGCTCTATTGTTGTTCACTTTCTTTCAATTTGAATAAATTCTTTTCGGTTTTTTTTAATTTCTAGGTTAGCTACAAAGAACCCATTCAATCAATATTGGGTTCCATTTTGGAGGAACAGATACAAATTGAAGAAGGAAGTCAACGACTAATTTAAAACATATTACAATACAGATACAAGCGAGTGTTGAACGTGTGATGTTTTACTTTGTTTCTTGCCAAACTTTTCTTAATGTACTGCCAAAGTCTTTACAATTTATAAATGTATCCAGTTTGTAACAGTGAGAAATAGGAACAAAATGCTAGCAGTTAGAGGATTATTTTATTTGCAGGCCGGTTTTTGCAGAACAATAAATACTTACGTAATGTTTTTTTATTTATTTCTTTATTGTATGTATTTATTTATTTATTTATTCTTATTTATAATTAAAAATTACTTAAACTGACTTAAACATCAGGTAGGTTAAAAAAGGCAAGGAGTGTCTGCGTGTCAATATGGGAAGTCAAGATCTTAAATACGAAAATGGCTTAAACCGATCGTTTATGATGGTCACGAGATCGTAGCCCAAGTAGAAGGCAGCCCATTTTACCATCCTACAATGAGTTAAAGGAAAACAGTATTCTTTGTCAATACTTTGGCCATTTGGATGTTGCATCACACCACGATAATCAAGGGAAACTGTTTTCCTTTTTTTTTTGGTGCATTAGTTGTAGGTAAGAAGCGAAACTTACAAGTAATAGATAGACACCCAAATTGGTCAGTTCCGAAGTGAATGATTGATGTGAAACTCTGTCAAAAGCCTATAAAGGTCTACAAAGGTAATATAGGCCTCAGCTTGAATGCTTCACGAATAGGGAGCCATGATTTTTCTTAATCTTTTAAATTAGAATTCGATGTGCCAGAGTTAATCTGTGATTTTTTAAAACCTTTTTGATTACTATAAAAAAAACTCCATTTACTACTTAATGGAACTGGATTTACCACTTAATGGAATGGAGCTGGAACTTAATTCAATGAACAAAGACTCCGGTTCAAATAAAAAAGTGATACCCAGCAGGAATGAAAAGACCGTGGCTCCCAAATATTTTTATTTGCACGGGGGAAAAGTGTTACTCAAACTGATAGTAACAGCGCTCATAAACTCAATAACTATTTACATTGTGCCTCCAAAGGATACAGGACACCCGTTTTTCAAAGAACTTGATTTAAAAATTCCGATTGCGCTGGCGTTGACAGTGCATTCTGTACAGTGTCGGTTACGATCGAGTTCCGAAAGCTCGGCAAACACAATCATCATGATAACTTATCTTGAGCTGTCCATAATTATTGACTTCGCAACGCTGCGATGTGGGTTTTGTGGAGTCCTCTCGTGTGTGCCCCGAACGGTGCCGTGGAAGCGCCACAAAGGTGTCACGGAACATTTGCATGGACTGCAAATATTGCGAATATCACCGTGAAGGGGAAAGAACCGGACCGGAGACCACGAGGGCGAAGATATGCTCTGATGTAGCAAATATGCAGCTTTCTGCTACATGGCACACGGCGAAGAACGTCGAAAGAACTCGAATGTCGAGTTATGCAAATGTATTCCCCGGGACGCCGGTGACTAACGAAAACGACAAACGTTACCTTGCACTACCAGCACGGGCTGGCCGTTTCCGAGTTAGCCCGTGTGCCCGGGAAAAGGACCATAAAATGTCCCGGTTTACGTTCGCTTCTTTTCAGCCAACGGTCGCCACGGTGCCACGGTGCAATCATAACACTAATCGACCACAGGACGACGACGACGACCTGGACGGTGCAGCAGCGGGCCCTTCGGTGTGCACGATATGCAAATCGCCGTGAAATTAATTAGTTTCCATCCAATAACCGAACCGATGACCGCCGATGAATGAGAGCCCTCCCGAGAGCCCCCCGGCATCGGTAAGACCCTTTAAGACGCGACCCATCACACCAATGTGTGGCCGATGATGGGGCAGCTTTTGTTTTTGGCTTTCTAAATTACAGCTCCCCGAGGGGCTTAATGATGATGCATCGTCCTTGCACCGAGTAATCCGTTCCCATCTCGGGACACTTTAAGCTCGGAGTTCGAAGCCCCAAAATAGAGTAATTTAAAAGTTGATCTTGAGCTGAATGTGAAGTGTAAAAGTATGAATAATGAATCCGGGAAGCCGGGTCTCTGGGGGCGCCGACAGATCCCGGAAACCTTCGTCAGTTTCTTGCCGGGTCGATGGCGGGTTCCCGAAACATCCCGAGCGCAGCATCCCGGGCTAATAGATGTTTTCATTACATTACCTTAACATCCTGTGCTCGGAACGTGGCTCACCCACCCACCGTGGAAGGTGGAATTCTTCTCTAAATGGAGCACCAAACCTTTCGGAACCGGAGATTCTTGTGGTGCATTTTTCACACAATCTCCCCGACCCGTCCCGCCCGCGGGTCGGTGCGGTGTAAAATGTTAATTTCTCTTCACGAACGCGCATGCCATACCATCAAACGCCGTGCGGTTCCTTTTTGGGCGTCCCGAAGCTCTACACGTCCTTCAGGTGACGCTTTAGCCGGAAACACATGTTACGGTTTCGATGGAAAATATTGTTTTATTATAATCCCATCCTTCTGGTGCGGAATTTCTTCTGCTCCTCGATGTGTCCCCGTATTTCCGAGCAGCACCGGTATGTTTTTTGTGCAAGCGGGGACCCAAACGGAGGTCTTCGCTTCACTCGGTGTGCTAGAAACAAAAGATACTCAGAAAGGAACACAAGCCCACACCGACCGACACGGCCCGGTACGGAGTGTCCTCCTTTTCGGCAAACAACTCCGACACAACAAGACACACTGGGTCGCATCCTTCGCCGGGACATGCATATGCTGCGAAGCCGGAGTTTGCCGTCGGACCAGGCACGTTGGACGTGTTTTGTTCGAAGGAAACTTTCGAAGTGAAGTTCTTGGTACTTTGCAAGTGTGGAACATTTGCACGTTTACACCGAAAAGTATGATCCGCACACCCGACGTAGCACCGGAGCCTCCCCGATCATCGAAACCGGCATTCAATCAATCGACAACTGCAAAAAGCGGATGAAAGTTTTCCGCCGGGGCCACCGGGTGGCGATCGGTTACCGGGAAGTGTCTTGTCGTAAACTTTCCAACATCTTTCGAGCGGATCCCACCCAATTACTGGGGCGGGCTACCTAAACGGGTTGGCCCCGTGTAAGCCGGTGGAACTTTTGCCGTAGAACAATATTTTCTTAATTAAAGATTAGAGCTCGGGAGTGATTTGGAGTGAACTTCCTAACTTTTGGCCCACCGTGCTGTCTTTCTACACGATACACTCAGCCCGAAAAGCAGCAGCCACTACACTACAGACAACTTTGCGCCGCGTGATGACGTGGTCCGTTGAAGTAAAATAAAACCGCGGCTGCAGTGCCCGGACCAGCCAGGACCAGCAAGGATGCGTTCACTCCGGAGCCGCCACTCCCAAGACCGTTTGCAAGACGTTAACGTAATTATCTTGCCGCTTCGCGAACCGCGGACGGGCCATGGAGTGCAGTGAGCCCGGCAAACAAGTGACTCTGCCGCTGAAAGGATGATGAACGGGAATTGATTAAAAAGTTCATCATTATCCCCGTTTTCGCCGTTGTCTGCGGTTGTGTCAAAAGAAAGGAGGTCTCGTCCCGTTCCGGCTACGACGCTGGCACAATGCGGCAGGACTCGGTTGGCACTCGATTCAATAGGCCCTTCTCGGAGGTGGTGTCGAAGCAGAATGCACTTTTCCGACGATGCACCGCTGGAAACAAAAAGAAAAATCATTACACAACATCACATGTAAGCCAGGCGCGCCGCTCATTTTCAATCGCGGACTGCAAAGGCGTTTGTGATGTGAGCCACGATCCAAACAATGACGGGAAGAAGGCACAATAGGAGCTCCAAACCGGAGTGCAGAAATCCAATCTCGCAAAGCTGGGCTCGATGCACTCATCGCTGCCATTTTTATGCAGCGCGCCTTCTCGAAGCTTGCGCCCCTTGATAATGAAAAAATCCCGGTGCAAAGGAACGCAAACGAACCGCTTTTCTTGGGGGACGCTTGTCGTCACGAGCCACGAGCGGTGTCTTTGGCTCCGAAGGCGGCTTAATAACCGTAATCAAATGAAACATAACCGTTCATTTCGACGCTGCTGGCCGACTGGCTGGCCTTTCTTTCGGATATCGCCGGTCAAGAAGTCGCCGGCAGGATGTCGACGTCCGATCGACGTCCTGCGGCGCATTAAACGCAAACGGTTCCGTCCGTTTCGAGGCACGGCTTCCGATGTTGTCCTTCCCTAATGAACTTGTCCCGAAATTACCATCGGATTTATGTACGCGGCGCCGGTTTCTTATGCGCGCCGTTTTCCACCGCCTGTCCGCCACTTTGCCAAGCAAATACTGGATCTTTCCGCACGGGGCCGACTGTTCCTCGAGGGAGCGCTTATTGCTGCAAGGAAGTGGGGGAATGTATCTGAATAAACAGCCACGGAGACGTTTGATTTACGGCAATATTCATACTCATACTTTTCTCTTTCCTTTCCCGCTCAACATCGGTGGCTATTCGGTGTGAGTTCCTAAAAATATGTTCCGAATCGAAGATTGAAGCTCGCTGACGGACGGGTATCTACTTCGTTCCGGCAACCATTTAGCGTGCCCGCCGACCACCATCACGATACTGGGGAGTTCAATAAGTTCTTTTTCCTTGACATCATATCATCACGAGCCTAATTTTTTATGTTATATTGGTACACAGTGTCACAGTATTTTTGTACTATGAAAAAAATTAAGTATCGAACAGTGGTTTAATTTTCATTTTTGAAAGCTTTAAATACAAAGGAAAATTATAAACAAATGCTAGAAGTATATAGGGACTCTTCATCTTCAATTAGGAGGTTAAAGGGGGGTTTCTGAGTTTATACGTGGTCGTACTAGCTTTCAAGGCAATCCATGTCAAAAATGTCAAAAAACAGACACAACGCCTGAAATCGTAAAAAATATCGGACATCATTTTGGAAAATCGTCGAATCACTTAAAGAGCATCAGTTTTGTGGGATGCAAATGAAACTTTGTTAGCAGATTACTTGCAAACTTGTAAAATAATGAATTTTGATTATTGTCGTAACATTCTAGATGTGCATAGTCGTGAAAAAACGATCCATTTGAAGAAGAAAAACATCCCTTTTTAATCTCCTGTCACCTTTTCGAAAATGGCAAAAATTCATGAATTAAACTTCGAATCGTTGTAGTATTGAACTGGAGTAAGAACTTATTGAACAGCCTAGTATTTCGCTTCCCGGGCACGAATATCCAATCGTTAATTTGGTTTTCGCTGCTCTCCCAGGTTCGATTGTTTCCGCTTTCAATCACGGAACCTCAAACAACAGTTCGCAACCAGCGTTTCACTAATGAAGCTCGGGCTGACTTTTCGCCGCCGTTGGCTGTCAAGGTTGTCAAGGTTGCTAGAGGATGCGGGGAGGGGGGAGCCCAAAACTGTAGTCACCTTACTTACCGCACGGGCCCGATGTCAAAACAGTGCCCTGAGCCGTGCTTTTGACGCTAATTAATGGATCCGCGAAATGACACACAAAAGAACGGAGCAAATAATGGGCACAGGAATCATCGGCGCCGGTGGCGGCGGCGCGGCCATGTAATGTGCCTCTAATTTTTATGAATGATTCATTATCCCTAACGAAATCCGGCAGATTATTCATGGCAGATTTCAACACCGCGGATTGCGCTGCTTTCGGGCGCACTCTTTCCGGGTCCCGGGCTGTTCCGGGCGATCCGTCTTCGTAATGATGGCCCCCAGGTTGGTGAATTGCACCGGATGTCGGTGCGCGGCGAAAAAGGCGCGCCTCACCTTCACGGGCCTCGGCTCGGCTCAATGAACGAAACGACGACAATAAAATCGGCAGACGGCCTGTCACGGCGTCCCGGGAACGGATGGTTACTCCTTTTGCCAAAAATCGCGTGCTGCCGCCATCCACTCCACGACGATGATGGTGATGATGATGGGCTCATCATTTTATGTGTTACGGCTCCCCCAGGCCCCCTGGGAGTCCCCGGAAGAAAGTGCAAGAAAGTGTCGCGAACGGGACAATGGACGATGGCGGCATCGGCACGGTTCCGTGACACGCGACATTCGGTTGCGGCTCTTATCGCTTTCACTTATTATTTACATCATAAACATACGAATTGCTTCGAGCCCCCCGCCCTACCAAAGGCTCCGGAGGCTCCGTTCGACTTCTGCTCCCGTCCGCCGGAAGCGGATGCGTGCGAAGGATATTATGCTGATTGAATTACAGAGTATCACACCACCGGCATGGGCCGCTCTCGCTCGTTGTACACGTCAATTTCTCGCCAGGGACCGGTCGCCATCTTTCTTTCAGGGATTTCTCATTTCGACACACCATAACGATAAAGCATTTACAAGCCGATCTTGGGGTGCCGACAGCCGATCCCGCTGCCTCGGCGCTGCTGCGCATCTTTTCATCTCCGAGGAGGCCTTTCAGCGGCCCACGTGGGGCCCCCTTGTGGAAGAGAAATTTATGAGCAAAATATTAATATTCAATGCGGCACGGATGGATGTATTCGTCAGACACCGGGCCCGTCGAGGTCTGCGATTCGAAAACCGGGCGATGGATCAGGTCAAAATGAAACATTCCACAGTGCCAGAGAGAGAGAGAGAGAGGCCGATCGTGGCGTACGAAATTGGGGCCAAGGTGAGCCTTCTGCCCCAGGTGTGGCCCCCTTTTTCCCGAAGGAGTTCGGTGGTGCTCAGGATTTGAGGTAGGCCCCCGGGAGATTGATGTGAAACGTGTGTGCGCTTCGGAACGGTCGGACCGGCCGTTAGTTGGCCCTTCCGCCTAACAAGTCTATTCCGCCCCGGTTCGGAAGGGGGTTGCGATGCCTTCGCTCACTCCCCGGAAGCAGGAAGTGAAGCAGCGCACGCAATAAGTGAGACATCAAAGCAGCCCGTGGCAGTTGGGCAGAAAGATTGGCCCCAACAAACTGAATAACGTAATGATTTACTGTCATCACGACATTTGGCAATTTGAAGGTGGTAAAGATCCGGAGATATCCCCCTTCTGCCGGGCGCTCGAAAGTTTCATCCGGGCGGCCGGGGACCGGGGGCCGGAGTCAAAGCCATAACTCATTCCCCCGACGAAGATGCCGTGCGACAGTGATTTATCGCTCCGACAGAGGTAACCGCTAATAAAGTTTCCATCCAGCCAGCCAGCGTCCCGGCCATTGCCCCGGTGTCCCGGACGCCGATGCCGGTTGCTGTCCGATTCTCCGGTGGAGGGCCAAAGGATTGAGACAAAGGCAGCCGAAGCGAAGAAGCTCCGGCAGCTGAAGCATCCATTCCAATTATGTGCTACCGGCGGGCAATCGGGTGTCGGGTAATTCGGCGCTTCGAAGTAACGAAGGACCAGACTGGTTCGGATTTTGGCTGGATTACTTGCGGGGAGCTCCAGCGGGCGGAGAATCGTCAATTTTATCTTGCCGGTCGATGCCGGTCCAGAACGATCGCGGTAGAAGTGCACGTCGGACGCCGTCGGTGCAATCAGAATGGAATAAATCAAACACAGATGCTAAATGAAGAAAGCTAACAGTCCTAATTAAAATTTGCCGTTCCCGGGTAAATGGTACCGAAACCGAATTCTGCCACGCTTCGGCGCACCTAATGGCGGTTTTCCCAGGCCCGGAAGCAAATTGTCCACCAAATGAAGCCCGGAACCGGCGGATGTTCGACACGCTTGAAGAGGCAGTTTCGGGGCAACGACAAGAAGTTGGTTAAAATGAATATTTTATGTGCCAGGTGAGCTTTCGATTCCTCGTTTTATCGTTCACATTTTATTAGCAACTTAACTTTTTACGCCCTCAAAGAGGGGCCGAATTGGGACGCATTTCGTTGGAGATTAAGCTGGGGACCGGAATCGAAACTTAAAGTGGCCAAAACTAACCCATTTCGTTGGGCTGTAGACAGAGCAATTGAATTGCCACGCTTTTCCGAATGGCCATTCATTCCACGTTTAAATGCACTCAGCAAACATCGTTTCGCACGTTTTTCGACACGAAAGGCCGCTTCCGGCTGCTTCCGGTACCGAGCCTGCCTGTGGGCAAACATCCCGTCCGTCGTTAGCGGCCACCGCAAATAAATCGGCATAATGCATTCGCGCCCATTTGTAATGGATTGCCGTTCTCCGACCGTTCCCGGGCACCAGGCGCCTCCATCGCCGGTCGGGTGGCGACTTGTTGAAATGGTCGATGGCCGTCGCCGTCGGAATGGCCGCGGCAGACTAATTTCACGTTTCCGTTTGTACTTGTGATTTCAGATCGGCTCTCGGATCCGTGGGAAATTATTTCTCCCATCCCAACTCTCTCCGATCGATAATGGCCCCCAGCGTCCATTAATCATTTTAATTCTTTTGCCTCCGGCCGGGGCTCAGCCTTCCAAAAAACCACATGCTCTCGTCGGTCGCTGGGGCCGTGTTAATGCGCTGAGGCCGAAGAAGCCGAGTCCCGTAAATCGTTCTAAGTCAGGCCTGGGGACGTCTGGACGACCTCCAGAGGCCCGGCCAAGGCCTGACCCGGCCTGGCCGCGACGGAGAGCGTGCGCCAAGAACGGGAACTAATTTGAATAGATTTTATCGCTTTCCAATAATAATAATTTATCACCCGTGCACATAGTTTTGCGTCCGGGCTCAGGGCTCCCCGGAACGCGGAAATCCTTTAATCTAAGCGTTGAAATCTTCGCGTTCGCACGGCCACACGATTTATGTACGAAAGTCGATTCACGCCGATTGTGGCCGAGATTAAAGGGCCGGTGGTCCGAAGCGATGGGTAATGCTTTTTTCCACCAAATATTTTCCAAGGGCCACGAGCGGTGGCAAAAGATAAACGGTTTCGGCTTCGCTTTTTTTTCTTCTATTAACTAAGTGGTTACCAAAGGAAATTAACGGTTTTTGCGCTTCCCAACCGGAACCGGACCCGGTGGCCCTACCTTTCGCTCTTGGTAAATAAACTTTTGTTTGAAGAAGGTGGCCGACCGGCTGCTGCTTATTAACAGCGGTAACGATTTATGGACGGTGCGCCCCGGTGCAATTCCTTCATCAGCACGGAATCGGGATGTCCGCGAACCTCTCAGGGTCAGGCTGACTGTGATTTACAAAATCCCGGGCTGACCGATGAAGTGTTCTGGAAAGGAAACTTTCCCAATCACACGGCCTGGCACCCGGCAGTGGAGATTGTGAAATTATGAAATCTATCATCGCCGCACCGTCGCGTCGATAAAATAACCCTTGGGAGGTGGCGAAACGTTTTCAATTTTCGCTTTTCGCTTTCAACCGGCTATCGGTGTCAATTATGGAGGTTTTTCGTCTTACAGCACCGCTCCGGGCAGCCGACCTCGGATTTCATTAACTTTCGGCGCTCGGATTTCGGAGTACTTTATGCGGCTCGCAATCGTACCGCACCGCGGTCCGTTACTGATTAACCTTGGCCAGGGGAAAAGTTTGAGGTTGAACAGCAATTTTCAATCACCTCCGGAACGATCCGCGGAAACAGAACACTCACCGCCAGTTCGGTGTGAAGGGTTTTCCTGTCACGCTGCTAAACATAGCATCCTTGGACGGGGGAGATCGATCATCCTGGGCATCGCAACCGACCACAACCGATTACACGCAGCATGCTGGGATTGGCTCTGGAATGATTTGCGTTTTTCATCGCCGAACCGGAAAACCGGCCACTTCTTTCGCAACCAACCATCCGGCGCGTGTGTGTCTAACAAGACCGGCTCCGAAAAAAGAAAACCAGCCAGAAGTGACCCGCCCGTGACTGTGGTGGTGGAGGAGCAAAAAACAACAAATAACCTGCGAATCTTGGCGAACCCCGAACCGAAACTAGCTCTCCCCCGGACCTAACCTACATTCTCGGTGAGTGTTCGTCGCTTTTATTTCCAGTTC
Organism: Anopheles bellator; assembly: GCF_943735745.2. NCBI lineage: Eukaryota > Metazoa > Arthropoda > Insecta > Diptera > Culicidae > Anopheles > Anopheles bellator. Next base: position 2,378,321 of record NC_071286.1, on the reverse strand, counting down.
CCTTCCAGTGCAGGGAGGGAATGGGAAAATGAGGACTATTTCCGGTTCGGGTTCGGTCCAGAGAGTGGTCGTGGCCGTGTGTGTCTGCTTCTGCTTCGTAGCATTCCGATTTTTTTCCCAGCCATCTTCCGTTCGCCTTAATCTTTATCTTCTTTGTTGCCCCGTTTGTGGGTCGGGAAAACAGATACATCCCTGCCGCCTGCCGCGTACGAAGCAAGGACGGTGGGCACAAAAACCAAACCTTTCCTAATGGAAATAATGTGAGTGAAATAATAATTTTATTTAGCTCTTCACTTTGCTGCCTTCGGCGTTGGCCGTTGGAAAAGAAGTTTGTTTTTCCCGAGCTTTTCCGGGTGGCCTGGCGGGGGGGCGGTCGGCCGTGTGTCTTGCTGAAGTGGATTGTTTGTGGGCCGCGTGGCCGCGTCGGCAGCAATCGAAGCGAAAGTTTCATTTGTCTTTTCGACGTTCGGTGCAGGGACTCGGTACCGGAAGCGGGCGGAAAGAAAAAGACGAGCTAAAAGAAAAACCCGGGCCCGAGCTAATCGGAAGCGGTGTGCTCCGGACTCCGCCGGTCCTGGTGGAGAAAGCTAACCTAAACAAATAAACTAAATACGGCGAGCAGCGAGCGGCAAACGGAGCAAAAAAGTTCGGTCGAATGGCAACAAACGCCAGGACGCCTTGGGAAGCTCGCTCTTTCTTGGGAAGTGGTCCTCCTGTTTGTTTGTTAAGGAACATAGTTCGAGAGATGGACGATATCGCATGATTCCACCCGGCCACACAAACGGAGGGACGGCGAAGAATTAGCCCCCGAGTTTGGAAAATGTCGGATGTAACGATGCACCATCATGGAAATCGGGGAATGGGAATCACTGGTACCTATCGAACGCCTCCCAGATATCATTGCCCGCCGACGACACTGACGATATATTAGTGTCCGAAAGGGTCGCAAGGATTCATTCGGAACCTCCGCTCGGTGCTTCCGGCAGCCGTCGTCCTTTCGCCGGAGAATAACGGCTCCTGTTGGCGATGGGCAACCCCGTCGGCGGGTCGGGTCAACGAAATTGTTAGCCGGATTTTACGAGTGTGATAATCGAATTAGGAGACGATGATCCAACATTCTCCTTAATGTTTTCTTTTTTCTGTCTCGTTTTGATGGTGTTTTTCCGCCCCCCCCCCCCCCCCCCGGGGGGGGTCCAGCGATTCGGCGCAGGATTCGCAGGGATTCGGTGGGACCGAAATAAATTATGATCTATAAAGTTTTCCACCCCGTGGTCCCCAGGCTTTCTCCTGCAGGGGCGGTCATCGTAAAGTCAAACGGAATGTTCATTCATCCGGACACGTGGCGTGGCCGTTCGCCGAGAGCCTGCATTCTTTTAATAGCAGGAAAGGCGGTCCTGGAAGGCTGGATTGGAAGGAGCTCTCCATCCACGGCAAGGTCTATTTTTGGGTGCCAGCAGTTCAGTGGGTTACTGGGTAGCATCGGGACCGATGTGGGACTGCGCATCTAGCACACAAGGACCCCCGAAATAGAAAGAAACTGTGCGGAGCGTAGAAAAATACTTCAACCGCTCAAAAGATCGATCGAACACACTGCGGCCGCCTCGAGCCGTTTGTAATGGTAATCGGAAAAGAAGGATAAAACTTCCGGCCAGTTCCACCCCGGGGGGGGGGAGGGCGTGTATCGAGCGGTCGCTCCGTTCCCGACACGTACCGTAAGGACTTTCTCGGACTTTCGATCGGCTTCCGGCCAACCAACAAAGGCTCGCCGCCGCCACATCAACACCCCGAAAAGTTTGGAGGAAAATTGTGTGAAAATTACATCTAATCTATCCGCCACACCCCGAACGTCGAACCCCCTTCTCGGCACCGGCTGTTACGTTAAGCAGGGCGGGCGTTTTCTAAGCCAATTCCGTGTGAGTTTCTCAAGCGATTATCTACCCATCGTCGTCGTCGTCGTCGTCGCCCGAGAGTCTCCCACGGGGGAAGGAAAACTTCAAACCAACGAACGTGACCGGGATTCGAAAAGGAAATTCGATCAGGTCCTCCCGGGGAGTTCCGAGCACCGCCAAACACACCTCCTAAGCCACTCTCGCCCCCGTTCAAACTTCGTCCGTTTTGGATCCCTCGTACACCTTTCGAAGCTTTCGGCCAAACTCCTGCTTCAGCAGTGGTTAAATTATGAAAGTAGCTCGGAAACAAATCCTTCCGTAAAACATGCACGTCCCCTCTCCCGGCCCCTTAATCAACATCCCGGTGGAGGCAACATCAAAAGGAACACGAGCCGTACACGTGTTCAAATCGGAAAATCGGATGCTTTGAAGCGCCATCAATGGAGGCAGCAATCGGCACCAAACATCAAGCGTGACATAATGACGAAAGCCCGGGGTCGATGCACTTCCGTTCCGTGCGGGACAATGATTCTAACCGGGCTTGTAATACGGACAGTGCCACCGGAACCGGGTGTTCGCCATCACACAATAAAGCAGACGACCGGATGGTACGCGTTGCAATGGATACCGGCGGACAGAAAAAGCGGACAGGATAAAGTCGACCGGGACGTGTAGAAAAGGGACGGACGAAACAAGAAGACCCGGTGCCCACATTTATATCGCAAGGACGCGCGTTTGTCGCCCGTCCCGTACCGAAGCCCGCTGGCCCGCTGGTCGTAAATCGTTTCCAGATTTTAATTAAAAACGTCCTTCGTCCGTCGCGCGGCGTCCTTGCGCGGTGCGAGTTTTTCATTTTCGGCGATCCGTCCGGCCGGCGTCCGGCTTCGATTTACAATCGTTGGCGGCGGCCCCAAATCGCTACATACACTCATCATGAGGATGGCGGGAATATTGTTTTGTTGCGTGGTGTGCGACTTTCGTAGTCGCGCAGTTATTTACTTCCAAGCGTGGCCCTGGCGGTGTCCCTTTCACCGGCCCCAAGCCCCAAGCGTGGGGTTGTTGGTGTGAAAAATTTGCATACAGTTTGATAAAGTTTATCCTCGCTCTATCCTCTCTCCGGTCACTTCTGGCTCAGTGCAGCCAGCACGGCCACAGGATGGCAGCAGAATGGCAGCAGCCGCATAAAATGAATGGTTGAAATTAATTAGTTACCACATGCTGAATAATAATGGTATTAACGTGGCGCTTAACTACTTCGGCCCCTCCCCGGTCTCCGTTGTGACATTCCGCGTGTGTCCGTTGCGGTCGGCAAACGCGCAAAACAAAAAGGCGCAACACCGGCTGACACATTCCGTCGCGCGGCTGCAACAATCCTGCTGCATTCGGCGGGGGGCTTCGGTCCCCCCCCCCCCCCCCCCCCCCCGTGGGGAAGCTCTGCGTGATTTGCGTGGTTGTCGGTCAAAACAAGCTACCAACTCGGGGCCTCGCGGTTTGCCAGGACCTTCCGCGTTCGCCCGGCCCCAAAGTGATTTCCTTCGCGTGAACCCTTTCGCCGCGGGGTACTCACCGCTAGTGAGTGCCCTCAAGGCACTCACCGGCACGATGGGTGGTTCGATGAACTCACCACCACCCCCCGTTGGGTGGCGGGCGCCCGTGATGCAATAAATCATGGGAATGTAACGGAAAACGATGTGACAGCGCGAAAGGAACTTCGGGGTGGTGACCCGAAGAGCGCAGGGCACTCACAGCGCCCAACAGCTGATGCCACCGAAGGATTCGAAGGAACGTTACTTCCAACGTTACAGCAACTGGATCCCCCCCTGGGGGAGGGACTTCCGGCGGTTCCATTCCGATGCATCAACCCCGCAGAAGGCGTGCGGCGATTTGCGATTGATTCGTTTTAAATTATTCATCGACGACACGGAGCGGGGGCATCCTGGTGGCGGACAGGGTTCGTTAGTGCAGCGGCACGTTTCTGGGCAAGATTTCTCCCGGGAGTCATTTATTGCAACTGAGCTCCGTACGGCATCCTCGATGTGCCCGAGACGCGATGGGACACGAACCGCCAGACCGGACCGTGCTAGGCGCCTGCGTCTCTGCGCTGAGTTCCCATCGGTGGCAGGATGAACATCCTGCCCCCGTGGTGGAGACTGCTGGACGCCACCGAACCAACCCGTCGGTCGGGACCCGTCAGTACCAAGCGATCGCTCTCCGGTGCCGAACGTCTGGAACCGGGACCGGTGTGTGAGTGCGTGCGTGTAGTAGGTAGAGGTGTCCTGTGGGTGTGTGTCCCGACACGTGGCGGCCACGTCCGCGTGATCGTGATCTATAAATTATCCCCCTGGGCGTACCGATAGGCGAATGTTGCTGCCAGGATTCTCATAACGGACCGGGGTCACCGGGGACCATCAATAAGGACCAGCGGTGGGGCAGCCATCAGCTGTTGTTGGTGTAAGTGAACTTCCGCCAACGACGACGACGAAGTGGATTAACTCTCGGTGGACGCGTGACCCGGTCCCCGGTCACGATATTGATGGAAGTTTGATCGTGCGGAAGTTGGGTCGTCGCAGGAGCCAGTTACCGTGGACGGCGTCGCTAATGAGCGTTGGGACGAAAATGTGATCAATTACCGTGACCGAGAGTGTCGAATGTGTCGGTGGAGCGTGGAACGAACGTCGTTGCCATGGCAACGCCGGCCTCGCCGGAGTCGCCAGTGTCGCCTCGCGGAAGATAAATTCCTTGGGCCGCACACGAACCCCTTGGTCGGAGTTTTCCAATTACCCCGGGCGGGTCATGCTACGGGGCGTCGTTAGCGGAAATGGCCCTGGGAAAAGCCGAAAAAAAAAACCCGGGCGTAATCACCGCGTAAGAACGTCCTAAATTTCACTGCCAAATGCGTAACGCACGACGGGTTGCGACCCCGCCCGGAAGGCACAAGGAGCGCCCCCCGTGGAGTGCGAAAAGTGTATTAAATACGGTTATGTGTGCATTATTAACGCTTTTACGATCATCGGCGGCGAGGAAAACAACTTTCCCGTGTGCCGCGAGACGCTCATCAGCGCTAAGTGTTTTGGTGTCGTACCCGGGTGAGGTTTCACCAGATAGCCAGATCCTTTTCCACGGGCCACCGGGCCACCGGGCCACGGCCAAATAAATGAAGCAATTCCCCCATCGAGGGAATTGGTTTTTATCGCACGTGTTTAGGGGGGCCGACCATTTCTTTTCCCCGGGAAGGACCTTCGCAGCATCCCGGGAACCGGAACCGGTCATTTTTCCAACACAAAAGAGCGACTGTCCGATGGGCCACCCTTCGGGTCCGGGGGTGGTGGGGTTGTAATTCGCCCCTTCGCCTAGGACAGAATTTAAAATTACTCCCATTTTTCGACGCCACCCCCTTTGGGGCCGGGCGAGTCGTTTAACTTTAGATTGTTTTCCGAGAGTGAAAACTATTCAGCAAAGCACGCAAAATGCCATTAGGAACTGACACAGAAATAATGGTCCCGAACCGAACACGATCACCCGGGGTCCGGGTCCGGGTCCTGGGTCCTGATGGCCATCTTTCTCTCGCCGGCGCTCGCCGTTTCCCGATTTATCGCCCGTCCGCTTCCGGTCGGCTTTTGAGTTTCTCATTAAACTCCGACGAGGACGTGGGACGCCCGGACACGGCACGGCGCTGGCAGCTGTCTTTTACCTCAAATGAAGGGCTAGTTTTGTAATTATAAGTTACTCCCGCCAGACAGTCGAAAAGACGGCAAAGACGGCTCTCGGCTCCTTCCGGGAGGGTTGTCAATCGGAGGATGCGAGGGGGGAATATAATCTGATTGCAGCACTTTCCACGCATCAGATTACAGCGCCCCTCGGCCTGTGCTGGCTTTCGGCACCGACCGACCGACCGATCGAATCGTCATTACGCTTCACCGGACGGCGAAAGGGGCCCGAAAAACGGCTACATCATCAAAATTACCCTTTTTCCGGGCATCGGCATCCACGGACCCGTATCAGGGGACCCCACAGTCGGGCGGAATGGAGCAGTTCGGAACGATAATGAAATTCTTTCCCACTTTTCGAGACTTTCGCGAGACCACGCGGGGCGCGCACTGAAAGATTTTCCGAGCTCCGGAGGCCACGGCCCGTGGTGAAAACTTTTCCAAAGCCGCTCCGCGGGGAAGCCGCGGGGCCCGGCGGGCGGCGGGACATTGATTGAGGGCAGTCGAACCGAATCACAGGCCGCAGAGTTTAATGTAAATCACGGGGCCGAGCAAGTCATAAAACGCGACCCGGGATCCTGGGACCGCCGGCGGCGGCCCCCCCCCCCCTTTTCCGGCTGTCAAATGGCTCGGGCCGGAAGCGCTCAGGTCAGTGATGCGCAACGCGTCACGCGGAAGGACGAGCGCTTGCGTAATCGGCGAATTGGAAACACACACGCGCAAAAGTGGAACATCGGAGCATCCCGTAAACGTCGCCCGTTTATGTATCTTTCAATTTGTTTCACCGCGCTTTTCACTGGTGCAGCACTGGTTCCACCCACCGCACACCACCCACCGCACCCACACACGCAAACTTACGCGGCCCACGGCAAATTTGTTTGCCAAAAAACAACGCGCGGTGCGGCTGATCGAAAGGAGATGGAGAGAAAAGTTTGTCCACGACTGTGAGTGATAGTCAAACATCGTCCTCCTCCTCGGGCTGACGATCAAAGCAGTCCGGGTGAGTTCAGCGGAAGTGTATGTGATTGGGACGTCACGAAAGTATTGTCTCCAACTCCAATCCTTGTGTTGGAATTTGTTCAGATTTTTGACAGATTGCCGAGTTTTTGCAATTTGAGAAGAACGGTTCCAAGATCTTCTAACTTCCGGTTTGTCCGAGAGGGGTTAATTCTTTGCAATGTCTTTTCTGTGAATTCAATTTCTTTGTAATTTACTTTGGTAATTGTGAATTTTATGAAAACCTCAAAACGTTACATTTTGAAAAACTAAAAAGAAAATGTAAAACCCCAATACCTGATTTGTAATGTTTTAAAATAAAATTACTTAATGCTATTTTTTATTACATAAATTATTAAAATTACACAAATACATAAATTGTTTTGCCATTGAAATTTCTTTCAAGTACCTCCTGGGTTTGATTTGCCACCACTTCCGGAACGACCCAATCATGGCGGGAACGAATGTTAAAAGTCAAAAATACTGAAAGGCGGGCATGGCTGTGACGGAAGACAGGCGGACTTCCGAAAATCGGTCCGTTGCCCCCCCCCCCCCGCTGGCACCGGTGCTTTTGCAGAAATGAATGCAGAATTGAAAGCCCAAAATTGTCTTGGATTATTTAATTTACCACCGGGATCCGGTTTACCGGGCAGGATGCTCGTCGTCGTCGTCGTCTCCCAGGAGCCCTCGGGGCTTGAGGTGGCCACCGACGAAATGATGCGGTTCTGCGGTTGACTCTCGATTTTACTTTCCTCGCCCCCTCCCCACCCGGCTTTTTGTTTTCTTCCTTTTCCGAACGCTCGCTGCTTGGGACCTTTCATTTCACGATTCTTTATACGACGGTATTGGCTACGTTTTCTTTCCCTGGGTCGGCGCCCCGGGTACACGAGCCCTAGGTTCTTTTATGCTCCAGTCGATGCTCCTTTCATGCTTTTAGGCAAAATACAGTCGGGTGGGCGGCCGGGCGAGCAACGGAGACGCAAACAGTTTGCGTGATGTTCATCTGTTGAACTTTGGCGGGTCGCAGGCGACTTTCGATTTCCCCGTGGCCGCAGGGCAACGGCAACATAAGTCGGCGCCATTAAATTACGGCGTGGAGTCTTCCCGAGAAGTGCGCCATAAATAAAGCAAGTACACCGCGGGCGGCCCCAGGTATCTTATCCGGGTTTTATGGTACTCATTAGACGAGTCAGAAGCGTATTGAAATACGATTTGATTTATAGCACAGGTACAGGCCGCCAACATTCATTAGCCCGGCGGGGGTCGTGGAATTAAAAGCAGGTTCGCAGTACGCTTTTAGCACGACGTATCCTTACGATTTTGTCCTTCCGAATGGCGGCTCGCCCAAGACCCTTCAGACTTTAATTTTAACGAGCCACCAAAACACTATTAAAGACCCCTTAAAATCAAACAACACTCCGAATGGGTGTCGAATGTCTACAATACGTCCTCGTGGCCAGCGGCTCTGCCGATGGCACCCCTCGCCCGGGCACCGCCCGGTAATAAAGCCACGTGGCACGTGATGGGTTTGAAGGACATAAATCTTGGGCACGCCCGTCGTCGTCAAGGGACCACCAACGGCAACGGCACCAAGGAGCCTCGTTTTACGGCTCGCACTTGCTCGAGGTTGTTGTCGAGAGGTGTAAAAAGAGGTGAAAGCGGCCGGAAATGAAAAGTCAACCACCCCCCCACACAGCCCACAGTGGTCCAGTGGGGGGGTAGGATGGGCGTTTGGGCGGGTGGGCACAAAGCTTCCGAGACCTGACCCGCATTCCACGGATGCTCGCCCGGGAGCCCGTCCTCTCAAGGGCGATCTCCGAAATGGCTTGTTGGCCCGTTTCAGATGTCCGATTACCGGAATACGTCGGCTCGGACACTCTTTTGCCGTCTGTCTCTCTCCGGGGCTCGGCGGCGTTGTTCCATGGAACTACCGCCGCTCCCTAATGTAGACATTGTAGACCGCCACACGGAGGAAAGTTTTTTAATTTACCAAATTGATACCTTTCTCCGAGTCGGGCCGCAATCGTATCATCGCGCCGCCGCAAGAACTTCCGAGCTTGACGGGGCGAGCTTTCTTTCCAAATCCGCACCCCGGGGGCCTCGGGAGTTGCCGGTTGGGTGGGACGGTCCGGATGGTGGTCGGTGTGTTTACTTTGGAAGCTCTCTCCGCCGACGGTGATCCCGATGGGGAATACGGCGCTCGGTTCGGTACATTGGCAACCGAACTGAATGTAAACAACATTAAACTCATCCTCATCGTCTCGAAACGGAGCCAAACCGCAGCACCGACCGGAACGTAATGCAAACAGGACTCGCTCAAGATCGTGATCGTGTTCCGGTGCCGGCGTAGAGATTAATATCATTCCCCCATATCTCGCGTACGTGCTCGAGGGTCCGCGTTCTTGGCAGCATAAATAATTTACTCAAATGGGTGCGAAACCTGTCACGGCTGCCACTCCCGGTCCGGCCCGTCATCCGCTGCCGGTTCTCGATCGATGCGCCCATCCCGACGGGCCATCAGATAGTGCGCATAACTAACAATTTGTCGGCCGTAAAAAGTAATCGCAAAGAAAAAGGGTGATTTTATTAGCATACTTCCAGCATCCGAGAGGGTCCTGCCGAAGCCCGGCCCGCGGGGCCTAAGTAAATAAAACGGGCCTATTTACACTCTGCCTCAGGCTCAGGCCCGGAACTGGTGCTGATGGCCCGGGAAGCATCTTAAACCCAAGTGCCGTACGTGCGCGCGCCGCGATGGTCGTTGTGACGCATCGGAAGTGACGACGAGTGTATCTGTGTATCGGTGTGTGGCCGGTGTTCCGTTGAATGATTATTACGATTATTGCAAACGTCATCCGGAGCGTTCCGGGGGATGGGCCGGCAAAACTGACAAACCTCGGGGCGCACGTGACCCACGCCATGTGCGAATGTGACGATGTCCAAAATGGTCGACCCGGCGACCTCCGGCGGCTGCGGGTTAACGGCGACTAGTTGGTCCTCGAACTCGTCGAACCGCCCGGATATCGCCCGGATTGAGCCACCGCCGATTGAGCGTCTGACGTGTGTTCGAATCGTCATAAAACGATTTCACAAAATAGTGTCACCACCCCCGGAGGCCAGTGTCCGTGACCCCGTCCGTTGTTGGTGTGTGGCGCGGGGCTGAGAGAATATTTTACAAAATTTATGAAACGGCCGTTCGGAACCGTTCACAAATCGCAGCTCATAAAGCGAACGGAAAGGACGAACGGGTCGGATATTTTTGGTGTGTTTGTGCCTCTGTGTGTGTGTGTCTTCTGTTTTCCCCGGACGGGAGCCGGGACCCGGAACCGGAAGCACCATCCATTGGAACGCAGCGCATCGCGCCGGCATCGATAGGCGAGCGACGTGCGAAAGTTCGAAACTTCGATCGAAAGAAGGGTTCCGGCAGTAGCAGTAGCAGCAGCAGGAGAAGACGGCCATCGCCACCACTTCGACAAGTACGTGATCGGTATAAAGCGGGCGCCGGTAGCCATGACCGAACGACAGCCGAGGCAGCAGCAGCAGCAGCACCAGCGTCCCGGATCCTGCCGATGGGTGCGACCGGTCTGGCTGCCGACCGGCGGTGGATTATTGCTGTGGCTGGGACTGCTGACGATGTTTGTCAAGGGTAAGTGCTGCCCGGGCTCCCGGTCCTCCAGGCCGTGCCGTGCCGTGCCGTGTGTTTGGTTTCCGAAATGGTCACGTAGTACGTGTTTGCAAATCCGCTCGAAATTCCTCCCGAAAACCCCCCGCCGCCGTTGTTGGAGGTCCGCTCGAATCGGTTCGAGATTCGAATCGGGGGGACACTTTTAGTGAGGGCTTAAATTTTGTGTTCAAGAGCTACGAGCTGAAAGGATGGGTGTTATTATGCCGCACACATGGTTCGATCGAGTTGATGATCAATCAAGATATTATGAGATTGTGATGACTTTCAACATCTGCCGGGCCGGCCCGAGTGGTTCGAGTTTTCCTCCTCCCGGTCGGTTGCTGTGGTTCCGGGAAAACCTTTCAGAAGCTCAGCGCCCGATTCCTATCGGCGCCGCCCGGTGTGGAGCCGGTGTAGGAAAATTTTATTCCGCCGATTGATACTTGAAAGGCGAATTCTTCGAGATGGCGAGATAGAAGGCTACCTTTGCTGATTAAGCTCCGGGGTTATTGGATTTCTCTTTCATCTTCCACGGCGCAACACAAAACAGAACAGCTCCCCGTGATGCTTTCGAAGATAGCTTTCGCCGTCCCGATCGTCCTCCGTTCTAGGGGGTTCTGGAAGCTCAAAAATAAATTACCTCGCAAATGGAAGTCTTTGAACCTTTAACGGGGTTTTTACTTTAACAAGTAAGATTAAATTTACGAACCAAACTCCAATAACTGTGCAGCAGCCCGCAAAACAGACTCTTTGGCTGCCATGGACACCGCCACCAGGCGGCGCTCGAGTGTGCTGTCACAAAACGTCAGATAGTAACGAAAACAAACGCGTCGCGAATTCCGTTCCGATTGTAAAGTTTGATAATTTTAAAATAATACATTCCGAAACAGTGCGTAATCTGTGGCAAAGGCAAAACGCACCAGGGCGAAACTCGGTGCCATCTGTTTCCAGACTCTATTGAAACGCGTGTGATTCGTAGCCGTGACCGTGCGGTCTCATTATCCCGGCAAAAGGATTTATTTACTCCCGAGCCAAGGGGTCGGGACCTTCGCGGGAGCTTTTAATGCACGCCGCTGTCCAACGCGTGCCGCGTGCATGGCAACGGTTGCGATATCAAAAGCCCCCACGCTCCGATAATCCTCGGGAACTCGTTGAGCCTGCGAACGGATCGCTGGCCTGCCGCCGACGAAACCGCACAACTCGGACGACCGACGAAACGTTCATAATTTACGGCTGACCTCAAGTGTTGATTAAGTACGCTTCCGATAGGTTGATTAATTATTGCGCTGAGCCCGAAAACCTATAGGTCAATCAAACGCCGAACGCGGCGGTGGAGCACGCGAGGAGGAGGGACAAAAAATCGGCCATTCGGCCCGTCGGCGAACGGCCGGAAGAGGACTCTTCGGGCGGGAACCATCAATCATGTGTCGGAATGCCTGGAACCTGAAGCTTGTCAAACACAAACCCGAGGCTTAGCCTCCGGGTCCGGGGTTTCTGTGGCTGCGGGTGCGAAATTGAATGGGAAATGGTAGTCGGCCGAGGACATACGTATACGGCCGCATTAGCACCACCGGACAATGTTGTTTGAAAACAGACACACAGACGGAAGGTACGAATTTAACTTTTCCCCCACCAGCCCACAGTGCAGGATCCCTGCCGGGTGCCCGCGACAGAGACACGGAGTGCCTAGAACGTCAGGACACACAATGCCCATACAATGTGCGAACTTTACAGTGGCAATGATAGAAAATGACAACCTATCAATCATGGCGCGCCCGGCTCGGGCTCTCTGGCTGTGGGGATTTTATTTGCAGAAGTTATGAGATCCGTTTTTTATTTATCCATCCATATTTTTTTAGGAGGAACGCTGTCCCGGATCCCGTCAAGAGCCTCGTTCAAGCGCCGCACATTACGAGCCTTTTGAACCGGTGGCCCCACTGCCCCGGGTGTTGTCGACCTTTCCGGTGGGCCAAGGATTCGACCGCAGGGGTCGGCCACGTACGCGGCCACGCTTCAAGGGCCACTCACGGTGACCTTGCACGCACACACCTTTATGACTCGGTTCAGGCAGTGCGTTCCTGAACAGGGCCTGAAGTTTGGGGCGATTTACGAGGCTCGCGTGAAGAAGGACCTCAAAAGCGGAGTTTGTTGCTACTCGAGCGCTAAACCCATTTAGTGAAGTGGAAAACGACCGACTCGCCCGGTGAGGACCACCAAATGATGTCCTTCCGTCGCCGGGTGAAGGATCAGTGTCTGGAGACCGTTTTTTTGCCCGGTTTCGTTCGTTTACGCCAAACAAAACCCAATAATGTGATCGAGTAAGAATGGGCATCGATTGGCACCCGATTGGCAGCAACCGGAAGTCCGCTTCCACCGGGCTAGAATCCACGTCTGTTAATGTTCACAGTGGCGAATTTGAAGTGGCCTAGCCCAGAGATTCACAGTGGGCCGAGTGAACCCATTCAACCGGAAACCAATACTGGGGTAAAGTTTATTCATACCGCTTCTGCATTATTGATACAGCCCAATAATAATGCCCACGCTGGCGGGGGGCCTGAACTCCCGAAAGCCCCACGCTTTCGCCGTTCAAAAGTTTTGATTTTTTCTCCCCGGGGTGGGCGACGGCTAACAAAAGGCCACAAATCCGGCTTTCCCATCCAGAGTTTGAAACTCCGAACCACATAAGCGATTATGTTGCATAAGTTATGAAAGCCCTTCCGAGTTGGTCATCCGCCCGTTTTTGTGTGCCGGGACACAATTGTCCGCAATTACAACGGCGCACCACAAAGTCTTGCCGTGACGGGCGGGACCCCACCACGGGCTTACAAGATGGACGTCTGTGACAGCCCCGGCGAGCTGGCTGCGGCCCCGAGGCTTCCCTAATGTTTCCACTCATTTGCATAAGTGGAAAACGCTTTTAAACCTCTCCGAAACTGTCACTGTGTTATTGCGGGGATTAACCCTTACCCGCCACGGACACGGAGGTCAAATGAGCTGCGGCGACTGATGAAGCACTAAAAAGACTCCGGCACTTGAGCCGCCGGCATCTCCTGTTTGTGGTGGGTCGAGTGGATTGCGAGCATCCGACGGCGACCCCGATGAGCCACGATGTTGTGACGGCTTCTTCAAGTGGCTTCCCGGTGCCCCAGGGGCCTGGTAAATGCGTGTTGATTTAGTGGGTGTTCCGTTTGTGAACTGTGTCACTGCATCTTTCTGCTTCCGCTTAAGTAATTATGCTAATTTTAATAAAGAGTCCCCCCCTTTTTATACGACTCCCGTCGTTCCAGGACGCCACAGGACGACGTTTGTGGAACGATAAAGTTCCGGCCCTATTTAAGCGAACGCTCACACCTTCTTGTGGTGGCTCAGATGGTTCCAATTCTTCGCCGAATCCGATTCGCCGGGAGGCTAAACTTTCTGTAACATGGCCCGATGGGGTTATGTTTAGGCTACACGATTTTCCACCCAATTCGATCCGAAGGCCAGCGTAATGCTGCCGCTGAGTGCTCATTTGGCCACCGGGCACCATGGGTGCGCCTCACATTACACTGGGCCAATTTTCGGGCCGGGAAACACGAGACCGCCCGCGGTGGGGCCACGGCCTTTACACGGCCCAGTGCGGGTGGGGGGCGGTTGTTCACTCTTTTGAACTTTATTAAAACCAAAGCAAGAACTTAGAACACGTGCGCCCGGCGAAGACTTTCCACATCGATCTGATTTGAAGCCGGGCCGCCGGTGAATAAATCATCTCCTGTTCGTCGGCCGGATGGAAAATATCGTATCGCTCGTGGGTTTTCTTCGTGTTTTCGAGCGCGAACAGAAGCCCAAGAGAGCCCGAGGCCCGTTCCGGCGTGAGTAACGAAAACTCATTACACCCAGCCGATCGCCGATCCCGCGTGGAGTTGGCCGTGGTCCCGTGCGAGAGCCCCGTTCCTTTCGGCCCAACCGGCATCGATCGAGTGGTGCATTGTGGTTAATGAGCTTGGGGCCACCGTGCCACCGGCCCAATTCCTGGTGGCTTTCGACATTTCTTTTCCCGCCACGACCTTTCGCTCTAAGAAGGGCGAGGGTTGCGCCCTCTCCTGGGGCGATGGGCCAGCGATGCGCTATTGTGGTTAAATTTACTGGATGATGGATCTTCTAAATGGAAAATCAGTTACGCCCGTGATGAAGCACTTCCCGGGAGTGACTTTGTTACCGGGCCGGCGTGAAAATCCTTTCAGCGTAAGAATGGGTTAAGAAAACGAAAACGGGTGCGGGTTTCCGATTTTAATATTTTCCGTTGCTTGGCGGATTGGTGCCGCTGCGAAGGAGAATGATGTTTCAGTATTTGTTTAAGGCAGACATTGCGAAGATAAATGGTCCGCAAGTTGGTGCTCATCTGTGGCGAAGCGAACTCGCTTCGAAATGGTACTAGACTCACGAGACTAACGATCGTGGATAGCCAATAATAAATTAACAATTGATGATACAGTAGACAAGCGCCATTGAAGGCGGCACAATGCGAACATTTGTTGGTTCGATGCTCAAAGTATAAATATCATTTATCTGGTGATTTGTAGCGATTAAATGATTGAAATGCACCAGAACAATTTTGGCTTCTTGAAAAATGAAACTGAACTCATTTCGACTTTATAAAACAGTCCACGGACTGGACTATCCATGTTCTTTTTCTATGACTCTCGTCACAAGCCACATGATGGGAAGCTCTTTAATCCCTTCGCTAGCACCAAGGGATTACGCCTTCGAGGACAACCCAGCTTGCCTCTTCTTTAACATAGAGACCTCTGCGACCATCTACTTGAAGTCCTGAGACGCATCTGAGAGAAAAAACCCTAGATTGATATTTGACTCCTTTTACCTTCTTATCCAGTTGTATACCTTGAGAATGCCACTTTTTTCAAAGAAATCAAACTTTTTTCTATTTTGAAATGAAAAATTCTATTCTAAAAATTCTATTGAAATGACAAATCACTGACTAGATTGCTAGATTGGTCTTCAAATAAAAGCTTCATAGGTTGCCTTAGTAACCCCGTTTAGTAAAGTGAAGTTCAAATTGGAGAGATCAAAAAAGTTAGCTGTAAAAATAGGACAAACAGAAGATTTACTGTAAATTAAACCCTGCTTGAAGCTTTTCCACTCATTCGGACCACCTTCTACGATAACTCGGTACATCGACACTGTACTCGGTGTACTCGGTACATGACACTGGGAAGTGCATTCTCTCGGAATCAAATTAAATGTTCCGTTAAACTTGATCCCCAACGTTGGCTATTTCCGGGGCCACTTTTCCGGTTCTTCCAACAAGCGGGAGACATTACATCAGACATTAGTGCACCTTTCAAATCCACAAGCACACCAAAAGACTGTCTGTGTAGGTGGACCAGATCACAAGTTGGCAGAAGCATTCGGCACGTGGTCCGGATCCCCGGCCGGAAGCTCCTTCAGTCCAGTGCTACTGCTACTGAATAATGATGGAAAGTTCAGGGTGCAGTCACCCAACTTTACCGACTCCGATATGCCCACCACCGTCTCACTATCGACCGTCGAGGGGAGTGTCGTGTGTTGCGTGTTTGGGGTGTGTGGATGTGGTCGCCTGTTGTGCCACCGGACGGAGTTTGCCGGTTTGTCGAACTGCCGGCCTGAACGCTTCGATTACTTGCTCCGATACTACTCCGGACCGTAGGTCGCTGCCGCTGGTAGAATGGAAAGACTAAATTAGAAAGACGGCTACAGGCAACGGAGGCACCGGGGCACCGAGGTACTCCATCCGGCCGGAAACATGTGGCCAAACCGAGGTCCTTGCGCCGGTCGCCTTGCCGGGGTTTAGATTTAGGTTAGCCGAGGACGCCCGGACGGCATCTGGTGGCGTGCAAATTATGAAACAGACCAACACAGACGGTGTGGCCATCGTCCGATTTTCGAAGCCCCAAATCATGACCAACGGCGGCATCCGATTGGAGTTGCAATTGTTTTGGCACCGAGCTGCGTGGCCAACCGAAATGCAAACACCGAGCGCAGCGCGTTCGAGTGTGTCGACCTGCTGGCCCCTTTTGTGCCTTCGATTCTTCCGGCCCTTCGGAAAAATTTCACTCACTCACCCAACGCAGGACCCACCCGTTCGATTGATTCTGGTTCAATTTTCATTTCCGGTGTGAAACTAACAGCTCTTTTCATGTGCCAAGCAGACGCACCCGAAGGGCGCCTGTTCATCATTTCATGTGGTTGGCCCGGGGACACCCGGGGGACCTGACACGAGGGCCAGGCTCAGTCTCAGCCTCATTCGCAGTGCAACCACCGGAACGCAGTCGAATCGAAGCCAAAGTCTTGTCCGGCCGGTCGGACGGAAGGCAGACGGTACTTTTCAATCATGAACGGAACATGTATCTCTTTCGGTATTTCCTTCGCTTTTTCTCGTCCTGTTTTCGATTCATCGCCTGGATTCACTGATCCGGTTCCGCTCCGGATCCCCGGCGAAGTGACTGACGCAGAAGTCGATTCCGTTTCATTTGCAGTCGTTAGGGCTGATTCTCGCAAGACTCGGCCCCGGCTCGGCTCTTGATGAGATTTCCTTTGATGCGACGACGTGGATCGGCTTGGGAGGGAGCGCCAGTAAAAGCAAATTTCCGCTCATATTTCGGACTCTCCGGAATGCCATCTGCTTGTGGGCGGGTTGCGTTGATTGACCGGAAAACGGAGAAATGAGTTAGCCCTCGCGCGTCCAACAAAAGAACAACCGTTCCTGAGAAAGGGAGAGTGAACCGGGGAAGAGATTTATTCATGACAAGGCAGCTCCCCTTACGGTGTGACCGCAGTGACGGTTCGGTTTGGGGAAACCCATCCCAAAAACCACAGAAAAAAAGGATGCCCCACAGGACGCGGCACAGTGCATTAACAAAACAACGGAAAACAGGGAAATTGGTCGTTATTGGATCGGATCGGTAGGCACCGATGAGTTCTGGATGGGTCGTGCGAAAAGAAAATACTTCCGGCCGCGCGGAATGGCATTAGACTGTAAATCGTTGATTGAAAAATGCTATTCAAGCCCCCTAAGAAACGGACTCGCTCTCGCTCGCTTAGCGTCCGGATGTCGGGCATTCGGGGAACCGTATTTTGGTCTCGGACCCGACCAGACTAGGAAAAACCAATAAATTTGCGGCACCCACAGCGGCGACCAGATACCGACGATCGTCGCGCGCGCATTGTACTGATTTATCTTCCGGCCGACACACCGACGAACCGAGCTCCCCCCAAGAGAGAGAGAGAGAGTCCTGGATTCCGGGATTGTCGGAGTCAGCGTTTTGTGCGAATTGTGTGCCCATTTCTCTCGGGGCGTCGGGGCCGGAATAAAGATGAGGCAAATTTTTGGCTGTCGAAGGCCCGGGATTTGTGTGTTGGTGGGACGGAAAAAAAATCACGCGCTGCACGCCGATGCTCTTCCGATCGATCGTTATTAGACTGATGGAGAGCAATTTGCGCCCCACGGCCGGGGATTTGGCGTGGCTTGGCGTCGCAATTTATAGCCGCAGCTCAATCTCAATCGCTCGGATCCGCCAAGGACCGCCTTTTCGCTGTTCACACTATTATTACACTTTATTTGAAACAATAAGCGGTGAAAGCTGAGGACCTTCCGGGGACCTAGGAATGCTAAGCTGTGGAACGGATTCCTGCCGTCGGCCCGCGGTTATATATTCTTCTAATGGTCGGCTATCTGTAACGAGCTGTGGGTGATTGAAAATTAAGCTTGATTGATGCTCACCGACCGGTTGGTTCGCATATGTTTCAGTAGATTTGAGGCAGATGATTAGGGCTAAATTATAAGCGGATAATCGGACTAGGTTTAATTCGGCGAACGGAAGTAGCAACTACTAAATTGATCGATTGATTAAAATTCAAATTCTTGCCTTGCTCGTAATCGATCGTTCTTCGGAGGGTCTCCGATTGCATACCTTCAGGCGTGCTAATTTCACGCTCTGTGTTTGAAACCTTCCAGAAGTGATTCGGATTGCATACATTGAGGCGCCAACGCCAACCAACAAAATTTTACAAAACTCTGTGTTGAAAACATGCTACACATTTCCGCAGATCTCGTTGGGCTGCATCTCCCGCCTTCGGTTTCGCCCCCGCAGAAGGAAAGTTCTATTAAGAAACCATTTTCTTCTCACGTTTCCCGGCAAAAGCGATCGTGTTCGGAACGAATCATTAGTGATTCTGCCACAGCACAGCACTTTTCCATTAGAACAATATGGAACCCTCCTAACGTCGCTCCTCGCCAGTTTCCAACCATTGGATCTACCCTTCCGTGCGATGAATCACAGCGAACATTTAGCAAATCGATTAAAAGCTGCTTGCTGATAACAATCGTTTCCCGTTTCCCGCGGGGAAAACAGTCCGAAGATCCGAACCAAAACGGGGTGGGAAATAATTTGTAATTTACGCCATGTAAGCCACCATGACGCCGAGGAGGACGTGTCCGCCAAGTCAATGAACGGGGTTCAATTGAATTCCCATTACGAAGCGAATGTCAGCGTGGAAGAATTTCGGCGCCGTAATTTTACTTCGAGCGAAAAAAAAACACATTCTTTCTTCGACTCTGTTTTTAAGCCATTTCGGCGTAAGGCCATAGTGCATCAGGGTTCGGTGCCGGTTCCGATTCCAAGGTAGCCCCACCCGGGAGCGGTAATTTACGACGTAGCCACCAATTTATTGGCGAGCAATATTCGAAACTCAATTTCGCGCGATGATTTATTTTCCCGACCGTGACGCACCGATTGGCCCGGCTTGAATGGGTCAACCGGCCGCGCAATCCGACGTTAAAAATCGCCTAGTGGAAATGGGGCCAAAGAACGACCTCGATTAATTTGTTAAAACCACGATCGGAACATGATGCCTTCTTGCTGCACACGACAATGAAAGTGGAATACGGCCCCGGAGTTGCGGAATGCGAAGAGTTAAACACATCCCTTGATTACCTTGATTCGGCACGTGGGAGGCCCATTGGCCGCTGGCAGGGCAATCGCTCATTAAGCTGTGAAAATTAACAACCGAATAAAAAGCGGCACCAAACGAAGCTCCACGCTCCGGATGCTGGCGGTGGCCGAAGGCAAACACCAACGACCCTCATCGCAGTCGGGGACCGGTTTTTGTCCGCCCAATTTTGTTCGATTTATTTTTTGCCCATCCCGGCAGAGAATCCCGGCTGGGATTGTTACGTCAAACACCCGGTCGCCGCGGGGGGCCATTTTTTCGTTTTCGTGGCGGACAACAAAAATGGAGTTTCACAACGCACAACGCGTGTCCCGGGGCCGAACAAAACCGAACAAGCGAACTGAGCAGGTGTGGCCCGCGAACACATACAACAATTAAACTGTAATTTTCCGCCCGCGTGCTTTTCCGGCCCACGGCTTCATGTTTGGTGTTTTAGATTCAACTTCCCGCCCGGGGGAGTACATCTCCCCCCTGCAAGGACAGCCGAGCGAACAGGCTGGCCAACGGATCGCGATAGAAAAATGTTCCATAAAATCCCTGTGCCCGGCGGGTGGCAACCAAAGTGAAAGATCAACACCGGCGGTGCGAGAGCGAGAGCGAGAAACGGCGAGCATAGACCCGGACCCAGGATGTTCCGGACCACGTGCGGTCCGATGGCGGGTCCGGGGCTTCCAGAAGTTAGCGTTGTAAACTGTCAGCAGCAACTGATGCGTGGCCGTGGTCGAGTGGACCGGGGAAATTTTTCGGGCCACCGCCATCGGGTTTTCGGGTTCCGTATCACCGCGCGAAGGATATTTGTTTGGGTTTATAGGGGGCGGTCCAGCACTGTACGGCCGCCACACTCCACTTCGCGACAGCCAACCACGCGGCCAAGCGGTTTCACCAACTTTTCCACGGGCTGGAACACGGGTTTTCCCGAGACCCGAACAGCACAGTAACTCGTAACTCGTGTACCGACCACAAACCTAGAAATCTCTCGATTTGACCAATCCGTGACGTGACCTCTAACAAAGTTTCAGTAGCGTGGCTTTTCGCGTTATTTTCTATGATGTTCCCTTGTGATTTTCGTCAACAGGAAGCCCCGAGTCCCAGCGCGGCAACGAGCACGAGCTGAAGCCGAGCTTCGCAGGGCCGATCGAGAACGTGACAGTTCCTATAGGTAGAGAGGCGACACTCAGTTGCATTGTACAAAACTTAGGTGCCTACAAGGTGAGTAGTGACGGCGGTGGGCCCCCGCGGTTACCGATAACAATGGCGTCTCGTTTTCCCCGGTTTCCGGCAGGTCGGCTGGATGCGAGCCTCCGACCAGACGGTCCTGGCCCTCCAGGGACGGGTTGTGACGCACAATTCGCGCTACAGCGTGACGCAGGAGGAGCACGACGTTTGGCGGCTCAAGATACGCAACGTGCGCGAATCGGACCGAGGTTGCTACATGTGTCAAATAAACGTCACGCCACTACAGAAGCAGGTGGGCTGTGTGGACGTACAGCGTAAGTTGAGACCGTGACCGTGGGGGATTCTGGGTGGCCCCGCTCTCTATCGCTCCCCTATCCTCCCCTACCCAGTGCCACCGGATATTTCGGACGACCAGTCGTCCTCGGACCTGACCGTCCGCGAGGGAGGCAACGCAACGTTCTTCTGTCGCGCCACAGGACATCCGGCACCGAAGGTAACCTGGCGGCGGGACGATGGCAGCCCGCTCTACCTGCATCGCAACGGGTCGGAACTGCGCAAAGGTAGGTAGAGGGATGCACGATACTTTCCAATTACAGTTTTACGGGCAAATGAGCTTAAGGGATTACGAGCGACCTGAGGGGGCAGCCCGATAATGATGAATCATTTAATAAAGGAGCCAATTCCGTGAATTTCGTTTCCAAGCGCTTTCGTCATTCAAATTGCGGGTGTGGCCAAGCCAGTGTCCCGGCGTTATGATTTATAAAGGATGGTCCATACAATCGAGGATCAGCTTGAATACAGTTTGAGTTGAAGTCTCACGCCTTTTTCAGACTGAAAATCAGCTTTGAATATTTCTCCATTTTTTGCAACCGTTTAGTGTCTCATTTTTTCAGTGTACTCTTTCACGTTCCAATGGATTACCCCAATAATATGCGACGCTAGGGCAATAATATCCGACATCCGTTTCCGGTCGCCCGATGCGCGGTTCCGATAGGGCTTTTATTTATATATTTTATCACCACTCAACCACTAACAGACCACATTGAAAGACAGATTCAGGAAATAGCCCAATAAAGGCTCCTATCGGAGTGGGTTACGATCAATTTGAAATTGTGAATTTCTTTTTTTTTCCGGCACGGCGATGTTTTTCGTCCGATGGCTGCGTCCGTGTCGCCTGATGGCTGCGTCCAGTCGATCAACACGTTGGCATCTTCCTGAATCTGACGCACGTCAGCCGGAAGCAGATGGGCGCCTACTTGTGCATTGCCTCGAACGAGGTCCCGCCGGCCGTCAGCAAACGTGTCTATCTCAACGTGCACTGTAAGTACCAGGACCTAGCAACCGTTGGGACCTTCTTTTAATCCGCACGTGCACGCTCTCCTGTGTGGCCTCTGGACAGTTGCCCCGAATGTGACGACGACGAAAACGTTGCTCGGTGTGTACGAGGAAGCGGACATCGAGCTGGAGTGTGCGGTGGAATCGTTCCCCCGGTCGGTCAACTACTGGACGAAGGTGGCGAAGGTCGGCCGAAGCACCTCCGGACCTGGTGGTGCCGCCGGCCCGGGCGGGATCACCGATCACCACCCGCAGGAGGTGATGCTGAACGGTGAACGGTACGAGATCCGCGAGCAGCACTACGGCAGTCTGTACGCGGCGAAGATGACGCTACGGATCCGCAGCTTCTCCGCGGCCGACGCCGGCAGCTACATGTGCATATCATCGAACGCCTTCGGCAAGGCCAATCGAACGATCCGGGTTTACGGTAGGTCCCAGAGAGAGAGAACCCGGCTCGTCGTCTCGTCTAATGTCTGTTCGTTTATCTATTCGCAGAGATCAAACGACCCACGACGACCACCACAACAACGACGACGACTACAACGACCACCACTACCACTACGACAACTCCGGCCCCGCCACCGAAAGAAGAACTGCCCCGCAGAAGGACAACCGTGATGGGCCCGAGTAAGTCACCCTTGTGCTCACTTCTTAGCGTTCCGTTCCGTAATTTATTTTAATTTTTCCGAGGCCCCTTTCATTAAGTTTACAAAGTTCGACATGGCGGGCCAACTGTTACCAGCCGCTCCGGCGGAACACCTTCGTCCTGTAATGACGCCATTTTTTGTCACCTCCCACCCGCAGGGCACCCGCACGACACGACGCCCTATCCACCGACGGGATTCATCATCGAGTACATCACCTACTCGCCGACCCTGGTCGAGTACGGGAAGGACGGTGAGACCCACATCACCTATCCGCAGCTGACGGCCTACTCCAAATCGTCCTCCCCGTCGTCGTCCTCATCGTCATCGTCCTCTTCCTCGGCGAACCAGCACGGGTCGTCGTCCTCGTCGGCGCCCTCCACCGTCACCCTGCTCGGGGGCCGCTGGACCGCCGGGACGCTCGGGGGCTCCCTCAGCCCCACCGTGTGCCGCGGGCTGGAGGAGAGATTTATGAGCATTTTGATCGTGACAGCCCTGTCCTGCGTGTCCTTCTTTCGCCACTTTCAAATCTATCTTCCGTGGATTACGCTTTTTCTGCTGCTCGTCCTGATCGGCCGCAAGCCGAAGGAGAAACCGATGCCGTCGGCCGAGCTCGTCTTCCGCCACGGGCCGCTGTGAGGTGGTCCGTGGACTCGGCCGGAGGCCGGAATGTTGTTTTCTAATTTGCTAGGATTAATCAGGAAACAACGACACCCGCGTGTGGGGCTCGCATTGCCACGCCCGACGCCCCGACGACCGTAGCCGCCCGGGAAAAGGGAATAGATCAAATAAGGTGCCCGGGGCCCGGGACCCGGTTCTGGTCGGCCGTGGCAAATAGAACCGCGTGAAGGAGCACACAAAGCAACGAGTGAACAGGGGTCGGCCAATGTTACGACGACGATGTACATATTAAGCAAATACTTCCCCGAGACCCACAAACACACAAACGCCGCAGCGCAATAAATTGCAATAGAGACCGGAACAGGAAGGAAAAAAAAATATCAACAACCCCCAGGTTGACGGATGCCAAACAGAAGCCCAAACACTCCCCCCCCAGAAATGTGTTACATATAGAGCGAGAGAGAGAGAGAGAGGCAGCGTGTGGACAAAACACACAGGAAAATACACACATCCCACACACCCACACGGAATACTAATCAATAAAACGGGACGAAGCTCTCGGAAAAGGATCGGCGAGAGAAGGTTGTCAAAATTGAGCGTTTCATTCCTTCATTCGTTCTGTTTGCTAGCGGCGATGTTTTTCGATGTTTTACCACGATGTTATCCGAAATAGCTTTAACGATGAGTTCGAGGACCAGATTCTACGCCAAACGGACCGGGTTCCATTATTATCCATTGGAAGGGTCATCAAGACATCGGCGATGCAACTCCACCGAAGCTTCTCTGACGCATGTAACCCTTGGCCACAAGCAACGAGAGCACAATGTAACAACGAACAGCCGAGGTCGTTGCCGGTCGGCCACATCGACGACCGACCGACGTACGTAGTAAAAGTTTTTTAATTTCAAAAGTATTAAAGTGGGATAAATGATACTTTGGGTGGCCAACTTGCGGCAACCCGTGTTGTGTGTGCGATCGAACAGCAATTTCCCGAATCAATTGCCCCGGCAGCCGGCAACCTTCGAGGTTCCAATCTCCCAGTTCGAATGTTTTAAGCATCTTCAGCGGTTCGATTGGAAAATTTCCATTTTTCCCCGCAGGCGAATGTAATGTTCGTCACTTCGTCACGGTGCTTCGTGGCCGGAAGCATAAAGCTCAGCGAATCAACAATTACACCGTTCTTGCTTAATTAAAGAAATTAATAACGTCGCTTTTGTTGAAATTGGCATTTTTTAATCCTCTTTCCGTTCACTCACTCACATGCCACCGAATGGAAATTTACGCTCCGATGCACCGTTTTCAGAAGCGAGTTGGCATCAAACAGGGTGTTAAATTTGCCCATTCAGCGCTCGAACTACTTACTCTCAGCGCGTCAGTAGCCAGAATCGGCCAGAAAGTGAGGTTCGATTTCGTGGTTTTAAAGCTGCGGCCACAAATCGGCTTCGGCTTCAAAGGAGTCGCCTGAATGGCCGCGGCCCGGAATAGTGCAAACAGAACCGTCATGTCATCATCCAATTAAATATTCACTACTCACCCGGCCCCGGTCAAATTCGACATATTGGATGCGTTCGATTGAAGCTCCGCGCAATCCGCGCGCGGACACCAGCAACCAGCATTAGGACCGGCTCGAAATGAGGCAACTAATCACGCTTCGGTCTGTTTGTGATTTGACGTGCCCTCTCTGGCCCTCCCCCCAAACGGACCACAGACCCCGCCCCGGTGGGGGAAGGATTTTGCCACAGAACAAGCATCTTACTGGCCCGACCCCTGGCCAGGGAAGTCCGTGGCGTAAGTCTTATTAATTCATTTCCTTCTCGCCTCCGACAAATCGATCAAATTCGCTCGATCGCACTCTCCGGCTGGCTGGCTGGCTGGCGGTGGCATGCTGCTCATCGGATTAACAATTGCGAATGCTCATTCCGCGCGTTGATTGATTACCCAATCAATGATTGTCACCGACCGACCGACCAGCATCCCGGGGGCCATGTTTCGCAGAAGCTAAGCCCCGGTCCGGGGCCTGGCCTGGTTCAATCTTGTGCCACTCCTAACGGGCGATTAATCAATCAGCAAAAACGCAACACAAAGACCCCCGGTCCGGGAGTCCCGGGGTCTTCTGCGATTCATGTGATACTATTTTCAGCTGCCCGTACCGTCTTAAGTAGTTCCGGAACGAAGCGGCAGCCTTGATGGCAGCGACGACGCCGACGGACGTGTTTAGCCATATTTTGGTGCAGGAAAAGTTTCCTTTTCGAGGACAGGCGGGAAAAAAACGCCACTTCCGCCCTCGGCAAAGCCATCCGTCCGTGTCCGTCCTGTGTCCTGTGCACCGCATAATGACCGGCACGCTGATGGCTAATGGCATGCAAATTGAGAGCTTTCGCTAATGAATATCAAGAGTCGTCGAATTATAGTTACCGACATCGGATGTCAACGATAACCATTTCCGGTCGGTCGGCGATGTCGTGCACTTCGGCGAAAATTGGGCGAGAAGCAGCATTTTCATGAATAAATTGCGCGGGAATTACTGAATTACTTTCCTTGTAACAGTTGCCGTTCATTTCATATTTTCACTCCGTCGCTGAGTTCCGCGGTGCCATCAGAAGCAGAATGTTGCCATAAAATCAACATCGTTTCGCCTTTTTATTTCCCCCACGGGGGACGAACGCGAGGGAAGCACGAGGGTGGCGGAACGGCGGGGCTAAGTACTTCCGCGGGTTCTCGAGCCGGGCCGGGCTGTCGTTTTATTTATAAGCTGTGCATTTTTCCTTCCATCCACGCCCTGTCATTTGCATTCATAAGATCCTTGGGGCGTCTGCCGGGAATCCTTTCGGTGGGAAAGATGCCGTAGCCTGGCACTGCCAACCTGCGCGGCGTCCTGTCACCGATCGAGAGGATCGGAATGGTTGTGGGGCTTGCTGAAGATGCTGAGTGCCAACCGCCAGAAATGTAATTAATGTTTATCGAACCATCGCACAGTCCGCGGCACGTAATCGCAAAATTGTTGGTCGCCTGCCAATAATAAGTCAGGCAAGTGTGACGCCTCGCAGGCAGCACGGGTCCTTTGATCTGCGATCGAGCAGTGGCCATGGCCCCGGTGTATGCGATGCAAAATGTTGCATCTTCCCATTTGTATGCTAAATAATGAAGCTGCCGGCGGCAAGCTGGCGCGGATGGCGCGGTTTTGAGCAATAATTAGCAAATAGTTGGCCAATTCCGGCAGCATTACGCTACATTAGCGCGCACCTATTACGATACGGTGAGCCTCTGGAGAATAGCTTAGGGGCAGGTCTTAATAAACGACTTACAGGGAAATGGCAGGGATTCGTTAGCATTGCACATGCCGCGCAGGAAGTCAATAGGAATGGCATCCCTTAAGCGTCGATAATGGGAAGAAACGGGCCCTCATTACTAGCGATTTGATCTGCGGTCAATTTCTGTTTGCCCAAACTGTAAAACTCAATAAGAGCAATGCTGCCTTTCAAAGAGCTTGTATAATTTAGCTCAACAGAGGCCCCTCCGGCAAGCCTTCGATTTCTTCGAAGAGCTCGAAGCAAAGAGGTTGCAATATAATGGCTCCAAAGAAATTTGGAAAACTCGTTTCGTTTCATCTGATCGATTTTTGAAAACGGAAACATAGAGAGAACTTTTGTAGTAAAATGAGGAAAGAAGCGACGTGTCGACGGATTGTTTCAAAAAAGCTCTGCAAAAGCTTCCGCTTCACTTTCGCTTTTATTGCTCGCAAGCTTTTGGTCATGCTTTGTTTTCATGGTCTCCTGTGATATTTTCGTTTGCGATTCGCCAATGTTACCACTCCGAAGAATGCCTTTGAATCATTTTATGAGTTACCATTAATTTTGATTCCAATTATTCATTTGACCGAAAGTCGAAGCCATTTAGGATGTCGTAAATCGTTTTTTAATTACGAAACACGCTTGTGAGAAGGAAGACTTTTTATTAATGCTTTCGTTATTAACTTTGAGTAGGAAACTTTTTCAATATTAGTCCTACGGATATAGACTCCGGATGATGGGGAAAGTACGGAGCACGAGCACCCAGCACGAGTGGGCTGTGTAGAAAGCGCCCTTAAGAATTGCTGGAAACCAGCTGCCCGTACCTAATGTTAATGGCCCCACGACTAGAACGGTGGAGTACGAGGCGTAATGTGTCTATTAGAACGTTGTCGCTTTCTTTTTCCCCCTCACGCAAAGCCTCAAAGTACATCAGCTTTTGACTTTATGAGCCCCCGTCACAGGGAACAAGGGCCACCGCGCCGGGTGGACACAGTAATCAACGTGGTTCGCATGTCTGTTGTTCGCCACTTTCCGAAACACACGCAACACCGGGGACCCCCCACGGCTGCGAGGCGCGCGACTGGATTGATCTTCTTCCCGGAAGTGTCGGACAGAAAATGGCGTCCCTCGAGTCGAGACGACATCCTGTAAAATCGAAACGAGCCGGAGGCACATTCTCGCCTGTCAGTTGAAAAGAGAATAAATTTTCATTATATATTATCGCATCAGATACGTGTCAGCCCGGCCTCGGACCACGGGCCACGGGCCTGTGGCGTTGATCCTGTGGCAGGAGCAGTAGCCGAAGAAGGCTGGAGAAGGCGTTCTGGTGTCGCCTCCATCATGGTGCGTCGTCGTCGGCCGAAAAAGGGACGGAGCTTTTGCGTGACGCGGCCTGGCTTCGGTCGGGCTATTTGCGTGTATGTCACCGGCAGGACACGGCACAGCCCGGCACCCACGAAAAGGAAAACCAAATTCTACACCACACCCCCCTCATAAGCGGAGGCCGAGATCGAGGTGAACCGACATTTAAATTACAACACGACCGAACATTTCGGCTTTCGGGCGCACGTCTCGGAAGCGAAGTGTCCCCGGGCTTTCGAACGGCCGGATCCATTTCGCGCCCCCGAAGGACGGCTGCACGGCTGGCGATGTAACGACCGCGTCCTGCGGCCCGGGCGGAATGGCGATTACTCGCGCGAACATCGGGGGTTCTGGTCGGGCCCATCCTGGCGCACCCGGCTCGAACCTAACCGCAACCGTTCCGAAGCACGCGTTCCGGCCACCACCCCCCTCCCGAAAACAGAATGTCTTCCGCACCACCCCAAAAACGGGAACGGAAGGTCCTTGTTCGGGCCGGGTCGTAAATGGAAAATAATTAAGTAAGAGTGTATGTGTGCGCGAGAAGGCGTCCTGTGGCCCGTTTTTTGGGCCCCGTCCCCGAGCCTGGGGCCGGGCGCATAAAACCCTCCGATGCAATTAGTTACAAATAATTACTTTATCTTATTTGTTCGAGTGTTTATTTCGCAGTTCGGAGGGTTTTTTTACGGACGGACGACGCCGAGGATTCTTCGCTTCATCTACTTCGCCTTTCGGCGCACTTTTGGCCGGTCAGTTTGGCAAGATGTTGCCCCTGGTGTTGGCGCGTCCCAAAAAGGGAACCAACGTAACGTGCCCTTAAGGGCGCCACCGAACTGGCCGCTGGGTTCTTGATAAGCCGGCCCTCACAAAAAGCGAGACGAGTGCTAAGCAACAAAATTGCTTCCATTAGTTTATGGCCCGCTGCAGTGGCTGCCCTGCTTGGGAAGATAATGTTTGGCTCGCCGGTTTTCGGTTTTTCCCGCCTTTTGACGACCATAACGCGAGGGTAATTTTGTTTTTGTCAGGCCGGGAAATTAGCCCCAGTCCAGGGTGCGTGCGGTGGTTAGCTTTGATTTGTGCTCCAAAGCATGGGCTGCGAGTCCTGGTCGTCCAAACAGATTCAATTTTCATATTCTGGGGGTGATGTTTATGGCCTAAGCATTCACGACACTGTGGTCTGGCCACAAGCATTTGACATGAAACCGAAGCCAAAATTTGTCGTTAACACAGTTAATTGTTCGCCTATTTAAAACTCAATTTTAAAAAGTAATGAAACGTCCTTTTACGTGGAATCCTTGGGATTTATAAAGAAAATTCCGAATTGAATCCTTTAACAAGGAATCGATCGTTACAGAAGTCTTAAAATCCGCTCACCAGTTTAAAAACATATGCATCACCAATTGCATACATCAAGGCGCAAGCTTCAGACGGTACCCCTGAGTGTAGGCAATCAGTGCTACAGGTCTGGTGTTTAAATTTAAAATTCAGAGCGATGATATTGAATCGAACCCCTCTGACAGAGTGCGGTGGCAGCAGCCCAACCAGTCACGGCCACAAGTCATCACAGATTACTACAGTTAAATTACAGTTGCTCTGCAGTCTCTTCGTGTGCCATTTCTTCATAAATCTTAATAAACCCCCTGCTTCAAGGCGCATATCTCAACAACACACAACGTACTAAGACACCGAGCGAGAGAGGGCCCCGGGTGATCTACACACTCACTCAATTGCAGCAGCACCGGGCAGCCCATAAACGGTGCAACTGCACCTGAGGCACGATCGCAAGTCGGTCTGAACAGCACCAGCAGCAGCAGAAGCAAATTGTAATCTCATAAATTGTTAATAAATTGCGAAACGGTCCACCCACCGCTGGTACGAGAAGATGCCATTTTACAATTGCATCGAACAAGAAACAATAGAACGGGAACGAACGTGGCCGTGGCATCAAAGAAGCGAGCCAAGTCCTCCGGCCGGTGGCAGCGCTCGCGGCACCAAAGGGGGCATAAATTGACGACACACCGCCACTTCTCCCCCGCGCGGCACACCGGTTTCGAGTGGCCGAGAGTGCCATTGGCACTTGATTGTCGCCATGTTGTAGTCGGCACACTCGCTGCTGCTGCTGCTGCTGCTGCCGGCGCCGGGCGCCGTTTTCGGTGGCAATGATTTCATTCCGAGTGTAATGCTCCTTGCCAGAGTCCTTGGGGATGGCCCTCGAAGGAGCAGCAGCCGTCCTCCGGCCAGCAGGAGCATATAAATAAGCACAATCAACAGTACGGGAGCTCTCCGGTTGCGCCGCTGTCGCTTTGTTGTGTTTCTTCGTGCTCCAGGATTCGGGTAAGCGGTCCCTACGCGGTTTCTTTTTTTCTTGCTCCGATCTACTTTGCCATCCTGCCGGGACCGGGAACGGGATTAATAATTCAACAAGACTTTGCACCTTCCGTTTCGGTGTTCGGCACGACTTCTTTTACTCCGCTCGCGGGGTCCGGGCCGGGGGCGATCTTCTTCGCCGGTTATGGCCGCTTTGATTTGCAACGCCAGGGGGTCAACTTGGTCGCCATGCCTTTTTTTGTTTTTGTTGTGAGGGCCAATTCTAGCCCTTGTTCTAAGCGCATTCAAAGAGCCCCACGATAGAGAGCTCCACCACGACGACGACGACGACGACGATTTATGAAAGGTTATAAATGGGCCCACGGAACCGAACCGAGCCGAGCGGGGCGAAAGAATATTTATGCCCATAAAAGGGGACCATTTTTCACATTCGCAACAGGCTGGCCCCGTTGATGCGACGAATATTTCATTAAACGATAACGATCACCGGCAACTGCAGCAGGTCCTTGCAGTTTGTTGCAGAGTCCCCTGGGGCCGATGGGCGCACTTGAACGAACCTCGCTATCTCTCGGTCACTCGCTCTCTCTCTCTCTCTCTCTCTTGGGGAAATACGCTCGGGACCTCCATTGTTGTGTGAAAATTATTCAAGTAAATTGGAAAGGCTTTCTTGTGCTTCAAACACAAATAGAAACCTGCATCTCCTGCAGCCTGCAGAATCCTTTGGGCGGACAGTTCGGGTTTTGCAGAATCCTACGCCGGCGAGGCCACCGACTGCCGGAAGTAATTTATTAGCCTTAGCCAGGGTTACCGGGGAAGGGTGCGGGGGCTGGGAGAGGGGGAACCGAGGACGGAACACGACGACCAGTGCGAGAGCATAATTGTTTCCGAACAAGGAAAATATTTTCCTAGCACTCGAAAAACGGAATCCCAAGCATCATCATTGTCGATGGATGCAGCGGCGCAAAACTAATCCTTTTTGACGCCATCACACGTCCCCCCCAGGCCCCGCTCCACCCGCTGCGCCCTTCGGTTTCCTCGAAGTTTATCTTCGAGGTTCCCTGCCCGTCGCAGGGTGGTCTCTTTGAAATGCGGGCTCTTTCGGCTCTCTTTACACCACCGAGGGCCCGTAGCCCGGTCTCGTCGGAAGAATAATTTAACTTTGTCAAAGGCGGGTGAAGCATCCGTCCGTCCCGGGACCAACCCGTCCGCGAAGTCACGGTTAGTTTCGGAAGCCGCAGTTGTCGCGATTCTCGCGCGCGGCGGAAACCCCGACAGTTCAGTGGAAAGAAAAACAATAGACTAAATAACACAACAGGACGACACCGGGCGGCACACACATGGTAAGGGCGACACACTCTCTGCAGCGTGACTTTTAACACCGACCGCTGAAATGTGGTTCACAGCGCGAACCGGTCCTGACACCGAACGGTTCCTGGAAGCTGGTGTTTCAGTTTTACAACTTGGGAACTCGCCTTTTTAAACAAAAATCCAATCGGTCTTGAACCCTCGTATGTGTTCTTAAATCATTTGCCATCGTCGCAGTATCATCCGTTCTAGGAACGTTTCAATCCACTCGCATTGCAACATGCGGTGCCCCAGTGAAAATGGCTCATGACACCGCGAAGTAGCCGAAGCGGAGCGGAAAAGCATTTCCACGCTCACCGAAACCGGTTCAACCGATTCACTGCCACGTGGCGAGGCGGAACACCGCGAAGATGCGCGGACGAGAATTAACAGAGGAGAGCGACAAAAATTAACATATCCTTCCGCCAGGCAGCGGACCTGGCAGCGGAACTACACACTTTGCGGATGACACCGTCACACGTTCGCTTTGCGCGCCATTTATGAACACTGCCGTGTGTGTTACTTTATTCAACATCCCAAAATGCTTCGAACCTGATCTCGTCCCAGCGACGTCCCTAAACGACGCTCGTATTCAGCCTTCCGAGCGTTCCATTCCCGCACTACGAGGCGAATAAAGGATCCGGAGCGGGCCCTTTAATGCTGCTCGACACCGGGAGACGCGTGCGTGAAATATAACGTTTCAGTTTCATACCCACTGTGCGATTTGGGGGCAAATAATGCGGCAGAGTTTTAACATCGCCAACACCGAACAGAAAACATAATGGACGTCTTCTTCTCGTTTACTCTCTAGTGTTCTACTTTATTGATTTTTGTTGTCGGACGGCCATTTGTTGGCGCACGTGCGTCTACCACCTTCGCTAAGTTTCTGCTGCTTTCGGTTTTGTTCTAAAATATAGGCTTGTTGCATCTTCGCGAACCGGGAAAGGATTTGTGGATGATTTGTGGCCCGTGTGGCCGGCGTCAGTCGTTCCCGGTCCAGGACCTCCTAGACCGCTCGCCCTCTACCCGGCGTAGGTCTGTATGAGCTTGTTCCACTCGGCCGGGAAGTTGCGCTGCAGGTGGGCCAACGTTTTCTTGATCTGCGTCGTCTCGACCGGCGTACACTGTGGGCAGGCTCCACGCAGGACGAACGGTGCCAAACCTGTAAAGGGCGAGCGAGAGTGAGCATATATAAAACACAGTTACTGTCCCATCCGTTCCGTCAAAAGTTCCGTCATCCCGCCTGCCTGGAATCTATTAACTTTTGAAAAACAATCCCTCCCCACCGGACGTCGGCCGTCGAATGGTGATTGAATAAAACATGATCTGGAGGGACATGAAGTGGGTACCCGGGGTAGGGACCGCACAGCATCTGCGGTCTAACCGTTTAACGACCACCACCACCAGGGTGTGCAATGCAATCTGTGTGGAATCAATTAGATTTTAATTGAAGATTTAATTACACATTAATGGCTTGTCGGGACGAGCGTGAAAAATCACGCTCTCGGGGCTCGCTGTCGCACTGTTAGTGTCCCCGAAGGACCCGTTCGCCGATTGCGCAATCCTTTCCCACAAAGACGGGCTAAAAACAGGGTGTAAAATGGCGCTGTAAAACCGGCGGCCATCTGCCATTCGAGCTCGCCTGGTGTTTGTTCGCCCGTTGCATCCCAGCAGGCAGGCGGACTACATTAGGGCCATGTGTTTCTAAGGACGAAGCGAAGCCACCCTGGATTCGCAACGAATAAATAAATTCGATTCCTCGGCGCACTCTGGGCGCCATTATCAATTCGAGCGTTTTGACGAAATGCTTTTAAAATAAATCCATTACCATCGACTCGCGCCGCTCGGAGGTCCTTTTTCGTCCGGAGGCCCAGCCCAACCCCCTTATTTTAATCGTGAAACCCACGAACTGCAAACGCGCCGTCTCCTCCGCAGCGATCATGCTGAATAAATGATGTCCTTCGCTCCGGCACGCGCATCCGGCATGTTTTATTTATGCGCCGCGAGTCGAGAGAACCATGTAAACAAATATTCGCTCCTCGCAGGAGGATTTCATTTTCTTCGCCTCATTTCTTCCACAAACATCGTTTCGTTTCTTGTGCTGTGTGTGCCTGCCTTGGCTTCCACGGAAAAGCCCGCGACGTAAAAACGGACGGACCGTCATCGTCCCGTCCCGATGATCGCGTCCACCCATCGCCATCATGATGGGCACAATTTAATTAACAACCACGCACCAACATTAACGGCGCGCCTCTGGTGGTGGGTTGCAGAACTGCAACAATTTATCGCGAATGCATGGCCCAAAACCGAGCGTGGAGTGGAATGGCCGATGAATTATGTATGACCACCCTTAGTGTTTGTGCCACGCACAGTGTGGCCACCCTCAAAAGCCACGGGCTGGTGGGGAAAATATTTATTCTACACTCGTCTCGGCCCGCCAAGCGCAATCACGCACGCACGCAGAGCACGCCCGACCCTGGCAGGCCCCCGGCCCGGCCCGATTTGACACATTGCACACGCTAATAACGGGCACAACATTCACACCTCGCGCCCATGAAGGGTCCTTGCGCTCAGGGTCCTGTCTGCGCCCCGCACCGCCCCGAAAATTCGTACGGAATTCGGGCTCGGGAGGCAAGGGTGTCGAAGGTGTCGATTCGAGAGGGTGTAAGCATCACACCCCACGCGCTCCGTGTTATCACAAGCGATTTAATTAAGTGTTAAAAGAGTGTGGCTCTCTCTCTCACTCTCTCTCGGTCGATTCTGAGTTTCGAGCCTGAACCTGGGCGCGGGCGGCCTTATACAAATATTCCATAAATTTGACGTGGGGCACGCAAAACATGCCCGGCGGGCGGGCGGGCCCAGAACTGCATCATCATCATCCGGGGCCGGGTTCGATAAATCATTCGGAACTTTGGAAATAGAATTAATACATTTTTGCATCGCATGATCCCCGTTTATATCACGCCTCGCGGGGGCCACGCCAGCCACACGTGACTGTTAATCCGTTAAAGCGCGTTAAATTAAGCATTGTAAAGCGAGACCTCGAGGGCTGGTTGTTTTAAATTATCTGATAATTAACACCGTGCGGCCGGGCCGGATATCGGGAACCAGCGGTGCTCAATAAGCCCCCTCCCGGAACCAGGATGCAGTTGTAGTTGATAATTAATCCTTTGGCGATCCGCTTTCCGCTGGTGACGGAAATGAAACGGGTAACGGTCAGCATTGTGCTAAAAGTTCACCGGGCAAGAAGCGACCAGAACATCATCGTTTCGTGACGTAGATCACAGTTTACGGCCCCGGGTGTGGTAAACGGTTTAACTGTTTTGCGCAAAATTACGACCCATAAAGTGTTTAGCTCCGTGGGCCTGGCCCAAGATGGTTGTGGACTCTGTGGAAGATTTATGTGAGTTGGACCACGGACCACGGGCTAATCATTTTGTTTTAAGGGCCCCGGACACCGGACACCTTGGACTCCGTGCAATGAAATCCCCATCAAATCGTAGTGTTTTTCTTTTCGGTTTTTTCAAATGCACCAAACTTTTGTTTCTGTTTCCATAAAGTCATTAGATGCCGCCGGTGGCCGATGCCGGTGGGTTCGAAAACATTCGTCCGACGCGTCCGGGCGAGAACAACGCGCAATTAGTGTTCTCGGTTCTCGGTGCTAACATTTCACTTTCCACTTCAGGAGTCGGCTCCGCAGAGGGCGCCGGTTGGTTTGTTGAACTATCTAACCCAAGCAAAACCCCAAACCACAGCTTCTTTCGGGGGGAGCAGCAGCAGCCTGCAACGGGGAGTTCCCATAAATCGACAAAGTATCGTGCGATGCGAAAAGGGGCGAAGAATTCCGAAACGGAACGGCAAACTTTGGCGGCAAAAAACGGACCCGGCTGGATGATGTCGAAAGATGGCGGACCAAACCCACAACAAAAAAAATGTTGACCGAATTTCAGTCGCACTCTGCAATCAAACCCCCGGCAATAAAAGGAGGAACCCCGGGCTTGTTGTTGACCGGTGGCCGGATAGTTCCCCGTCGGTCGGGCAACACTTCCTGGCAACACCGCGTGTCGTTATCATTTTCGTTTTAATTAGGGCCACGCTTCTTACCCCGAAACCGGAAGCTCACCCGGGTCGAGGATTGGCCACTGTGTGGCCACTCCAAGAACTGGCGTGCGAAATTAATGAACAACTTGAATTATACGCCCCACGGTCTGCCGGTGACGCCCCAAGCGTCGGAAGCCGCCTGGACTCCACAGAGAGAGAGAGCTAGGGGTTGTTGAATAATTTTCACGGCCACCACGACCCGCCGATGACATAAACGGGCGACCCCATTTTCGCACCCAGTGTACTTACTCTTCAGCCGCTTCCCGACCGGATCGCAGGGCACCTCGCCGAGGGCACACTTGAGCTGCCGCATTAGGTACCGCTTGTCGCTGAGGGCCTTCTCGAGGGCTTCGTCCGAAACCTGTGACCGGACCGTCGTCGCCGGGCTGGTCGCATCCGCGGCCACCGTGGTCAGCTGGGCCAGCATCACCCCGGCAACGAGCAGCAACCCGGCGGCCACCAGCCAGCTGCGACTACTGACCCGGTTTACTCCCGAAGGCTGAGAGAGAGTGAGAGAAACGGGGAACAAATAAATAAAAATAGGACGGGGAACCCCGACAGGCGATCGTGGCGTGGCGATGCGTTATGTAGCTTGGGGCCCGAAGACGTCGAAAGTAAAAGGCCAGCAGACCGGACCGACCGAGCGGGAACAACAATATCCATCACACCAAACACACACCGGCGAAAAAGGGAAAGCCGGAGCCCGTGCGAACGATTATGCTTTTTATGTTGGGCCGCGGTGTGTCGCGCGGATTCTTTTTATCATTTTGCAACACCGGATTATGTAATGCCGCGCTGGGCTGGGCGGGACCGTGGAACCTACCTTGGTCGACATGTTGTCGTGCATTGTGACCGACATTGCGCGAGACGTCTATTGCACCAGTGGGGACTTGTAATCGACAGTAGTTAGGCTCTAGTGGTGCTGCCGTTGCTATGCCGACGGCGAGGTGTTGAGAGACCGGATTGCTCCGATGATATGATGGCGGGTGCGGTTTCTATTGTGTAACGCCGAGGAGGGCTTGACTTTCTCCTCTCGAGCTTCGACCGCAAACTTGCGTCCGGGATGCTTTCCTTAACGCAGCACGAAACTGGCCACTCTTCTTTAAGGAGAAGTTCCCACTACTGTTCGGCGCTAGTGTACACCCAACTTATGCACCACGGAACACCGTCAACTAGCACCGTTTCGGTGTGCGAGTTTCCACTTTTAAATGGCACTCGGGAACTCTGTCTGCCGAACTGGCCGAACGAACTTTGTCACAGAGAAACTTATAACTTGAGAGAATTATTTCTGCGCCAAGGAATTCTGACGACGACGTCGCGGTACTCGAATTGGTGATTCGAAAAAAGTGCTTCGAAGCGAACTGGTCACCACCGAACACCGGCCAGAGAGAGAACGGAGCACGTACGCTGCCGAGCGATCAAAAACATCAAATGGCGGCTCGACCAGCGAACGAACGGTGCCTACGGTGGCGGTGTAGCAAGAAGTGGCACTCCGGAGGTAGGGAGCTGTCGGTCGCTACCCGGCCGCGAGAGGGCCGCGCGGGAAAGAAATGGCAAGTCGACTCCCGCAGCCGGCGTTGGACCGTGTAGAAATAATAACCGCCGCGGCCGCTGGTGCCAGAAAGAGAAAGGGCGACCCGGAGTAGGCGTTGCTCACTCCTGCTGTCCGTCATCGGTGTGGACTTTCCGTTGCAACGCACTGTCGACATCGGCCGAGAGTGCCCCCGGAAAGGTAATCAAACGGGCAGGCGCCCGAAAGGCTTTATGGCGGTCGGGGTGTTCCGAAGGTTGCGACACCGGCGCCACCGGCAGCAGCAGGTTAGTCATCAGCCGGCGATCACAGCCGGGTGAAGCCGGATTTTACGGGTACGGGCGCCCAGGTAAGAATAGTTTACACCCCGCGGCCACGACGGAGTCTTGAACTCGAAAAGTGCGAGACTTTTTTTTATGGGACTTGTTGCATCACTTTACGAGGCTTTCGGGGTAGCCGTAAACTACTCGAGCAGTGGGTCAGGCCTGACTGATTCTTCAATTACGATGACGCACACCCAGTGGTCTCGATAGCTCTTGAAGTCATCGAACGTCAGACAAGCGATAAAAGAAGAAATCGATGACGTAACGATTAGCGACTTCGGGTTAGAACTCGCACCGATCTTCAAGTCCTTTCTCCAGGTTCCTCTGCTGGCCCTAATTGGTACGCGCCGAATCGACCCAGTCTAATCCCCAAATCAGCTCAACGATTCCTCGGTCACACATCAAAACTTCGTGCTACGAACTGCCAAAAGGGCCCCCCCCCCGGGGGGATTGATATTTTTCGACATCGGGCGACGCGAATCAGTGCCGGATCGGACGAAAAGTCGTCAAGTGCTAGGGCTCCGGGGCCAACAACAAACAACACATAAGAAACCGTTTAAGAGGATTAACCGAAAAGAAATCCCCTGGAGACCACTTAATAGAGGATTACATCAGGACACGCCGTGCCACACCACCCAGGGAGGGACCAGGGAGAAATTATGTCGGGTGCCGGCGTGGGTCGTAGAACTCGAAGCACTCGAAGGACGAAGCGGCCGAACGGCCGAGAGAGGCCGGGTAGATGTGTGCCGAGGCATTCCGGGGTAGCAGAGGGCCGTCCTTCGGGCCGTTCGGGATAAACAAAATTATGGTGCCAAAAGTGAGCCGAAACCCGCGCCATCGTCGTCCGGGCCGGTCGTCCTGCCGAGGGCACCCGATTACGGCCCACTCGGCAGGCGGCGGCAGCTAATGGGATTTTTATAACATAATTTATTTTACCATCGGCCGGATGCATCTCGCGTCGTCGTCGGAGGCGTTGGCCAAAAGCATTCGGGTGGACCTCTCGAGAGCCTCTCGGGAGAATAAAAACCAGACACACAGAGAGGGAGAGGAAGAAGGAGAGAGAGGGAGAGAAAGCAGACCGCTGGGCCGCTTTTAACGGGTCCGGCAAATTTAATTGTCATGTTTATGAAAAAACCTGCCGCCAGTGCCGTGGACGAGGACTGCTAGGACCTCCTCGGCCGCGGCTAATCTTGATGGCCGCCACCATCGCCACCAGTCGTCGGTGCATTTTGGCATCCAATAAATCTGATTTCATAGCGAGCGCTGAAAGATTTATGGAGCCGGACACTTTGTTTATCTTCTGGTGGTGGCCTGCCGGCGTCTGGCCTGGGGTTATCCGCCAAGAATCCACGACGCCTTTTTTCCGCGAACAACCCGCGCGGACCATAATGCGCTTATCGCGCACGATCACCTCGCGGGGATCGCCGGATTTTCCAAGCAACAACACTGGGTTTACAACCTGGGGTTTCGGGAAGATGTTTTTCGTCCATCCGAAAAGGGACCACCAACCGATAGAGTTGGGCCATTGTAACCAAAACATGTTTTCGCCGTTGCTCCGAAAGTCCCGTTCGGTCCAAAAATTGACCACGCAAACAACTACGGTCCATTAATACTCGCCAGATCCCGGTGCCCGTACAAATCCAGACACCGACCACGATCCATGTTTATCCTTGCCGGTTGCGTATCCGGCGCAACCGAACCGTTTAATCATCGTCCTACAATGCACCGGCTGCCGGCTGCGTTTTTATTTGCGTTCCACTGCGGCCAAAAGCCGGATTCATGTCGTGTTCTGCCACGCCACCCTATTTTTCTGGCTTTTCCGGCCGGATCGCCATCGCATATGATTGGTGGGGATGAAATTTTAATCAGTGCTCAGTGAATCGACAGGGGCCGCGCCGTGCGTTAATGTGCACGGATATGCACGGTTTCGGATGGGTATGAATTTTAATAAATATTAAAACGTATCTTAATCGAGGATTAATCGACTGTAAGCCTCCCCGAGGGGTGTGTTTCCGGGAAAAGCCGAGCGCGTGCCGCATTTGCGTACAGTTCCGAAGCGATATTTATGAAACCGCTGGTCCGTGTGGGAACTGCACCAGCAGGATCCGGCCCACACCAGGTGCGCACGGGGCCAGGTTTTTACCAAATTGTCATTCCGATCCCCACCGCCAGATGGCTAGGGCTCGGGAACGGAACGGATAACGTTATTTAC
The DNA here is from genome assembly GCF_943735745.2 of Anopheles bellator. NCBI lineage: Eukaryota > Metazoa > Arthropoda > Insecta > Diptera > Culicidae > Anopheles > Anopheles bellator. The sequence continues at coordinate 2,338,816 of NC_071286.1, read as the reverse complement.
AGTTTATACAAACCACGCCGCTCGGGCGCGGCTTTAAAACGCGGGGCTCGTGGAACCGTCACAATCCATAAATTAATTTCCCAATGAGCCATTAGGTTTCAATTTGGTCGGGTTCATGCATCCATATTTAATCGCGCGTATTAGTATAATTGAGCAGAAACTTTCAACACAATCGAACATTACCGGCCAGCGCCTACCACGCCACCGACCGACTCCAGCTCGCCCATCGCCGCAGAGAGTGTCCAACGCTCGGCTGTCAACTGCAGACCAACGCCTACTTGACCGTGGAACATTATGTCGCATTTACTTCGAATCCCCCCGGGGGGGGTTCTCGCATTTACTTCACTGTAGAGGTCCTCACAAAACTGCGTCACTCCTTCAACGTCACGTTCCGGGCTGGGTAGGTGTCAAAGAAAAACACTAAACCATTTAAGCAAGCGACGTGCGCCTCGTGCGATTCGCTGTTCGAATAATGGTCGGCTCGGCGTACGGAACACGTACTCTGGCCCCATGGGGAGGTACCTTGACCACCGACTGACCTTCGCATCCACGTGCATCCACGTTTTAATTACGGCTACATTTTTATGGCCCCCCCTTCGCTAGCACCCACCACCGTCCGGCAAGTTGCAGCGTGAACTTTACACACCTCGCTGAAGTCATTTCGCAAAAATGGTCCCACATTTGGAGCTCATTTAGCTCGGGCAGTCGCTCGGGCTGAAAACTGACATGGGCTGGTGACATTTTCCGCGCAATCGACCACGATGAATGTGCTGAACCCATCATGGCGGCCGCCACCCAAAACGGTAGGGGTGCGCATTGTGGTGCGGCTTATCTCTGACGCAGAGATTAGATGACCCGGCCGCAGCGCAGGCGAAGGATTTTTCGCAGCCACACAACGCAGGGCACGCAACGAAATGACTGCATTTTAATCACATGCCACGAATGCCGAATCGGGTACCTCGGTCAGTAGGCTTCATACGTTCGAGCTGTTCGAAAAGTATTGCTAATTTTATTATCAATGCCGCAAGCCCCCTGTTCGACTTCCACCTCCCCATTTCTGCCTTCCGCTCCCGCCTCCGCGCCTCCACTGCCCCTAGTATTTAAGTCCTTAGTACGTAAGCTGAACTTGTTAAGCCATTGGCGAACATTTTTAATAATTAAATTAAAATTAAAATTATTTTTTTATTCATGAATGTTATTGTTATTATTATTATTATTATTTCTTTACAAAAATCGTTCGCCGTTCAGGCTTAACATACAGAAAATAAAAACAAACAAAAAGAAAATGCTTACAGGCTAAAAAGAGAAAACTAAAGAGAGATATCTATTTGGTCCCCTTTCGCCGACGTCCACACTATGAGAAACTGGGCAAAAATGGCCCAGCAACTGTGGATCTTTTTCTGCTGTGCCGTGAGCTACGTTGAGTTACTGTTGCGCTCCTTCTGTTTTTGAAATATTTCACGCATTTTTTCAATTAGACCGTTGGAGTCAACTTTTGGCCAGATGTTATGGCTGTCCAAAAATAGGGACAGTTTTTGGAAAAGGGATGACAAAGTCGGCAATAGAAGGAGAAGGAAAGCACACTGAAAAATCGAAGCAAAAGCAGACGAACTGTCATTTGCCTCACTGGAGCTCACGGATTTTTCGTCCACCAGCTGCTAGTGTGGACGCCAGCAGAGCAAAAAAATCTCATAGTGTGGACGCCGGGTTACAGTAGTCGCCATCAGATACACTACCACGCCATTGTACACTTGGGCCAACGATATTTCCAATCCTCGAAACAAAATCTGGCGGATTGCTTCTAGCAAATTCGGTAGAACTTACAGGTAATATTCCATATTGACCATTCTATCATGTAGAACTCATAATGGACCACGCCTCTGCAAGCGACGAACCCTTCAATACATTTGCCGCAATACTTTTTGACCTCGGTTCAGCAGCATGGTTCCGCGGTTCGCGCGAGCACCGGTTACAAATAAATGAGGTTCCGAGCAGCCGACATCGATACCCACACTCGGACCATTAATTTTGCCATACGCACGTACGGCGGTGGCCCCGGCGGCGGTAGCGGCCGAATTATCTCACGCAGTTGGTCCGCATTTTTTTGCCCCCCCCCCATCCAACCTGGGCCTGAGCCCATTAGGAAGTCCTGGAATGATACGTTCGCCCCCCGAATGTGGTCCAGCTGCTGGCGATGCTGTTCCGATGCTGGAAAGTGACAGGTTGGTTGCTGGTTGGCAACTCGCAACATTGGACCTCAAAACACCCGGGCCCGGAACCGGAACCGGAATAACTGAAATTTTCGGTTTCCATTATCAGTGCCGCCAGGCTGTGCCAGGCTGGGCTTCTTCCACCAAGCTCCGAGCCGGATTGGAATTTTGTAATCAAACTAAGGATTTTATTTAATTACTGAAAGCAGACACCCGGCTGGACGAAATGTGTCCAACGCCCCAGCGGGTTCTAATCATACTTGACCCAGAGGACACGCGAATTAATTGCCGCGCTTGTTACGGGCCGCGATGGTGCGCTGATCGGCGGGCAAATGGCGGGATTAATGAGCCCAAAAGGTACACACGGACACATATCGCAACCAATTTTTCAAGCGGCAAACCATTAGTCACTCCCGTAGCCCCCGAAACAGCCAAGCGGTGGGAAAATGAAAAAGGTTTTCAGCGGGAAAAGTGAATTCAACTGTTACAAAGTGTACACACAGGCACAGCGCCGGGTTGATTGATAATGGTGCGCCAGCAAGACTTTCCGCCTTCTCTCCGGCAGAAGACTCTTCGTTGGCACATTTGAATAATGTTGCGCAGCGGCCCCGGGTACAGGTTGAACGTATTACTCACCTCAAACACACATTCTGTCTTCCGTTTTTTGTTGCATGGAAGGGAGCACCCTTACACGGCCGGAGTCTGCCAGCTCGACGAGGACTCGCTATCCTGCGATCCTGATCCCGAGCAAGTGTCTGCCGGAATGTGAAGAAGCTGCAGCCCCAAAAACAGGCAACAGTACTAATGATGGTTATGTTATTTTTTGATGTGACTAATGACGTTACGCCTGGGCCACATTCCGGACACCGACGCCACAAACTATTTGGCTGGCCTTCCATTGGCTCATGTTTCATGAATTAAATACACCGAAGTGGCGCAAAAGATGGGGCGGGTTTTCGTGGAACCCAAAATCCCGTAATCCCGGACTCCAGGAGCCCGCATTTGTTGCGCGCTTCGAGGTGTCCATTATGGACTGATACAACTGAAACAATCGGAAACAGAAATGAAACAGTTCGCTGGCGCTCCAGGGGTGCATTTCAATGGAATTCGTTGGATGAATTGTCCATTCGGCCAATTGGGTGGGTTTGATGATAAAACATTACACCAACGATGCCGGACATTATTTCCGGAAAGTGTCCATTCGGTTGCGGTAGTCGAACCGCTCTTACATCGATAAATCGTGTTCTTTCAAAATCTAACAAATTCGGGGCATGGAAACGTTGCTAAATTGCATTAAGCGCCATTCTAGCGCACGTGTCGCCTCCTGAGGACACTTCAAACCGATCGACTAGCGCTCGAATCGTCGGTTTATTTGCACAGAAACCGTCGTGTCGCAGAACCAATGCACCCGCCAACTGTCGAGGACGACATTCCTGGCGCTTCTATTTAATTCGCTTACTTTTTGTGTGCTCGGACCAAATCGTGGCAAATAACGTTAAGCGACTGTGGCTTGAGCAGCACCAGGAGTCTGTCCTGGGATGATGTAAATTTCTTGCTCGCTTCGGAACAGTAATTGTATTAAGCGAGTTTTACCTTTTGCCAACGTCACCCACAGACGATTTCAACATGTTAAACCCCCCTACGGAAGGCAAGACAGCCGCATCTTCCCGGGTTCCGGGAATCCCAAATTCCTCTGGCCCATTTGTTGCGCCGGCGTCGCTCCAGTCGTGCAGTTAATTTTATTGATCAATTAATTACTCTCCACTTGTCGTTCCACTCCGCCGATTATGCTCGACGTGCCGGCTCCGGCGGTTTTACTTTTACCACCGATCGATGCATCTCGCCAATAGAAGCCTTGCGCCTTGCGAGCCGCGCCGATTGACGTTATGTAATCGAAAATTAATTTTACATAATCGTACCATAAATGACTGTCACACGCTGCGGGGTGGCGTCTTGTTGCCGTCGCCGCCCGGTGGTGCATTGTCGCTGAAAGCTACCACACCATTTATGTGTGGCCATGTAATTGTTACTGTTAACAATCGAATCAACAAACGGGCACAAACAGCAGTCACCGGCACGAGCAGTCGTCGTCGTCCGGGCCGTCGGGTGGTCGTTTCCGGCAGTCGGACAGAGCTGGTGCTTCTTTGCCAAGATGTATGACCATGTTTACCGAGAACTTAATCTTCGCCACCCCACCGGGCTGGGCAGGACCAGACCCGGGCGAGAAAACCGGACAGCCGGACACCCGGAGAGTGATGGGCTGCGAGGCGTAAGTTATGCATTCTCGGCACCTCCGGCCACATCCGGGCACATCCTTCTTAAGCTCCAATAACACCCGAACAAATATTGACTTATGCTAAAATCGTGCACCCACACACAGAGTACATCCATCAACTTCTTTTGCTGCCGCTGCAACTACTTCTTTGCGTCGTGCGGTTTGGTTGCGCAAATGCAGGATTCAATCTAAGCCCAAGTCGAAGTGTTCGTCCGAGAAGCGGCGTCTTCTGGCGCTTCACAAGATGCTTCTCTCGGGGCTGCACCGAAGGAGCGCAGCCTGCACCACTTCCCCTTGCCCCTTGACAGGATAATACTGCTCACCGGACGACAACTGTTATCAAACCGAGACGGCACCGAGAAACGGAAGCCTCGGAGTGCACGATGAGGCCGACCAACAAATCGCATTTCGATGAACAGCAAATCCCGTTTTGATAACTAATCCAATAGTGTGCCCGTGCCGTCTGGGTCCGAGAAGCCGTTCGACAACGTTGTCTAATGTACTTTGGCCGGGCGAATGATCTTTTGCCTTTCTGCCGTCCTAAGCAATTGGCTGCCACAGTAGGAACTAGCTATGCTCCAAAGACGCGCTCTGTTTACAGTTACTTTTGAAGTTTTAAGACGCAATCAAAACAACCTGGTCGGTTCCTGGGCGACCATGCCTACCGATGACGTCAGTAAACCGAACAAATAAGCGGTACGAACAACAACCCATCTCCAGGATGGATGGACACTATTTCTCGGGCTGGGCGAAGTCCACCACCACAACTATCCGAAGAAGCCACTGGCCCGGACACTGAGGAAGTGTGAAACTTTGACAAAGTGAGTGTAATAGAATTTCGGGCACCGTTCACAGTAAACCCGGGCGGGGTCCTTTGGGGTCCCCACCATGCTCCGCACCCGGAAATACGGAAGGCATTCCCCGTAAGCATTAGGCACCGGGCCTACCGGACCGAAGACGGGCCTGTGCTGCCGTGGGAAGGTAATAAGATTTAACGAAAGTTTCCGGGGAACCCTGGGGCGGTTGTGTCTAAACGGGACCAACCGCCTCAAGACGGAACCAAAGCGGCCACCCCGCCCCCCGGGAGGGACATTTGAAACTTTTGCTCCGAAAAACGAAACTAAATAATTGGCAACTTTTGCAATGATTAGTAGAGCGGGTCTTTCTCGATGATGTTGACGATGATGATGGGGCTGTCTGTCGGGGCTGGCTTGGCCCGGAATATACACAATCGAATAATCTCCATTGAACCGTACCGAGCCCAAAGTTTTGGAATGAAGTTCTCGGCTCGTAACAAAACTCATTGTTCGAAGGAACTAACTCAAGATTTGTTTACATAAATTTAGAGCCACGCTTCACAAGCGACACTTTAATTGGTCGTTACCCGTTTTAGATGGGTTTTTGTTGACCATAAACCGGGAACCGACATAAAAATACGTACGACTCCCGGTGCCACAGTCATGGCAAAAATAGTAGAACCATTCTGTGTTCGGTCCCTTTTAGAATTCTTTAAGATAAAGGAAACAATGTGGGGTTTTGTTCGAACTCGCAGATCTCTATTAAGTGCACATCCAAAATGTGTGCCCTCCATTCCCAAAGGATTGCCCAAACACGCGACTTTACCCAGTACGCACCAGGATCCGCCTCGAATCCGTCCCTTCCAAAACAAAATGGAAATCTTTGCTATCGTAAAATTTCTAATATCCACATCCAGTGCGCGTGGCCGACCCAAGAGAAGCGTCGGACCTCGGACCGGGTCCGGTCTGGGTCCGGCCAAAAGAAATTCTTCATTCCAGCATGACACTCCACCAATGTGTAATGAAAAGTCATGCCATTTTTTCGTCTCTCTGCTCGCTGAAGGTTGCGGCTCCCACATGGCCGGGCAGCCGGAGCCACGCTGAATCAGGTGCCGAGACCAAAGGCGTCATCCTCGCCGAACGGATGCCGGCGGCGGTGATGAATACTCCCACAAGACTTGGGACGACGTGGGAGCCTCGTGTTTATGATCGTCGGAGTTTCTCCCAACAACAAGAAGAAGAGCCAAAATAAAAAACCGAAAGAGTTCCAGAATGCAAAACGAAATGAATCCCACTGACACACGGCTCGGCCGGCAGGACTGTCTGGCCGGCTCCGTGGCTGAAGTGCACATATTTAGATTTATCTTTCCATTTATGAGTTGGTGGCGCATGAAAATTTGATCTTTTCATTTCCATCCCGCACTCCGTTTTTACGTACTCACGGATCGGGCCTGAGATTCGGAGCACGCCACCGGAGAGACGAGTTCGGGCCAACCACAAACCGGCCCGCGGCCAGCATTGAAGGAGGAACGACCTACGAAATAAAAGAAAATTTAAATAAACTGACCCCGTACGGACGGAGGCGGATCGGAGAGTGTGTGGCCGGGTATGTCTCCGGCCTTCTTACGATTCCATCCCGGTCGGCGAAGCTTTGATGGCCACCCCTCTGGAACTTTTATGGCAGCGAAAGTTGTCCGAAAAGTAGTTCGTTTTATGTGGTGCTCCACACGCTCCGGTTGCTGCTTCGATTGTGTGATGTGATTGTGAGCAAATTGTAAGCACACGGCGGGGCGCCCTTCGCTGCTCCCGTTACCTACTCAATTAGAGGATAAACTAGTACTTCACATCCTTTTTCGGAAACTCCGGGAAACCACTTCACGCAAACTTCTACGTCAATCTGCCTTCGAGCAGCAGCAAACTAAAACGTTAAACGCAAAGCCAACTTCGTTAACGTAAAGACAAATATTTTTCCATAGCAACGTGGCGGGCCACTAGTTAGCCCTATCTTTCAGTGCAGCAGCTCCTCGGGAATGGGACTCTCGCTAGCTTAACTGACAGTAAATGATGAAAAAGAGAAAGGCAAACACGGGCTTCCATGTAAATTACTTCTCTGCGGGAAGTGTAGGTACCGGATCAACCTGGCCAACCGCTAGCTAGTTCCGCCTAGAGACGCGCGAAGAAAGGACCTTCTTTTTTGTCGCCAGCTAAACACTCAAACCAGTCGGGCCATTCCACAACATCGCACAGCTTGTTCGGGATTGTGTCTGTAGAAAAAATGAAGAACTGTTCCCCGGTTATTACGGAGCGGGCGATGAAAAAAACAACTCACGAGAGTGAGGGAGACTTTGCCTCAAGTGGCCTCGTCTTTGACGTGTCAGACGACGCAGAAGGAAACTCGACGGAGATGTCAACAAAGTGATTGTGCTTTTCCTGACATTCCGCCGTTAGCTTCCGCTTCCGGCGGCTTCCGCTTTATCTAATCACAGCACGAGCGAGTGTGTGAAGCATCCTTTGGAAGGATGCTGCGTGTGTGCAGTACATCAGACAGTATGTCCCGTCGGGACAAGGAACCACCCCTGGCGGAAGTTTCATTCAGCGACACCGTGAAGTTGTACAAATTTCCGTTTGCTAAATGCCACCGCCTTCCAGCGGCTCATTTTCACCGTCAGTCTCCCTCCAATTCCGGATGTCGAATGGGGGGATCGGGATGATGATGGTCGTCTTATCTGGCTCAGCCATCATTCCCGGAAAATTCCCGGAAAAACTGTTACACAGCCACTTACGCGGTACTTCCCGTTTTCCGGGGCCAGCGAATTAGGATGGCAACTTGTGGCCTACGAGCCGCCAGTGCGAATGGAGTGTGAGAATCAATTAGCTGTACACTTCAAATCAAGTTTACATCCGGGGATGAGGTGATTGTGAAGTTAGTTTTTTGTTCTTACAAAGAAGGTGTTATGTGTTGTCTCCGTTGAGCAGCACTTGAGTCCATATTTGGTTAGACTAATAAATACTCGTAGTATTGAAGAACGCTTCAGGATGTATGGTGTAAAAAAACTACAGTGGATGGCGAAATTAACTTTAGTTCAAGAACACAAAAGATTTTAGAAAAAGGAGAATGAAAATGAATGATTCGTTTAGTCAATCAAATACCAATCAAAACCATTAAATAAGATGTGAATATGATTGATTTGATGTATTTAGGGATGATTGATACAAGAGAAAAGTTTTGATCAAGCTAAATTTCTCTTCGGCGAAAATAGCCTTAGTATCCGCCATGCATACCATTCCGCCCAGACAGTGTAGCCAAATATCCTCGTTTTGTTATGTGGTCTTTTCTGCAATCCTCATTTATTATGTTGGTACAGATTGTTTTGATTAATTTTGCTAATTCTGTTAAATTTAGTGGGATACTTTCGCGTACTCCAAGGTTCATGAATAACCACATGTTATCAGTGGCTTGCTGGTTTGGACAACGATGTTAATAACCTAAAACCTTGATATTATCATCCACGAGATACTACTAACACTCAAATTAATAACTAATTTACGTTATTAACTGGTGAACTTGGGATATTTAGAGGGTTCTACCATATTTCAAACTGAGAAACAGCATAGTGGTTTGTGAATTCTTAACCATGTGTTTCTCAGCCTTAATTTTGCATTTGGAATATGTAAATATGGAATATGTAAACATTTAAAATATTACGTTATAAATGTTCAAAAATTTTAAAAATGTACTCTAGTTGCTTTATTACCGAGCAAAATGGCCGCAGCAGTCTACTAGATTACATCTTGATGTCATTTTATAGTCCACATTTTAGTTTAGTAGCCCACTTAGAACCTCAATCTAATATTCAACGTCTCAAAAGAGCTCTTCAAAACGAAGATATACTCATATTTTTGCATATTATTCAAATGTTCAGTAGCTAAAGTTAATTTCGCCATCCACCGTATATTAAATGGCAACATTTTGGGCAAAATCCAAACCGTAAAATCCAGGAATGGTCAGCTTATTAGGCCTGGATCGCATATCTCTAAATATGATACATTTCTCTTAACAAGTAACAACGGTATGAACCTTTGAACAATCAGCTTTGTGGTGAACCAGTTAAAATAAATAATGCAATGCAGGATGCAATTTTCTAAAACAATAGTTTCATTATAAACACGCGTAGGGCATTATTAATTAAACAAGGCTCGTTCAGTACACGATCATTTTTCGCAGTCTTTTGCCAGCCGTAACTCCCATCGACAATCGATCAACGTTGCGCCATTCTCTGGGCCTTGACAGCCGGCAGCGGCACCGAACAATGGCGTCGAACACACACGGATCCTCGAAATCCTTGCCGCAAGCTAACCCTATTATCAAAAAATAATCAACATCCATTATTATTCAAAGCTCTCCGTAAAAAGCGTGTCCGGAGCGTATCCGGAGCGTAGCGTCGGGTTGATGAGACACGGGTGTCTCTGTACACACATTGTATCATTCCGATATTTTGACAATAATGCCGCACTGTTGGTGCGAAAATGTGCCAAACCGTGACGCAGCGCATCAGCAGCAGCAGCAGCAGCAGCATCCTTGCCAAGGCCATGTCTGCTCAGTGGCTGTCCCCGTTCGCTCGTCTGGTTCTCGGTTCGCCTAATCCATTCTTACATTTCATACCTCCTTACACTTGACACGAACCGAAAAAGACAGAAACTCCATTTTTGCGTTCCCGTACCCGTTTTTTTTTTTTGACAGCTCCGATTTTTCATTCGCTTTTTTTTCTCGGGATTCATTCGGAATAAGGAGCCAACCCGATTCCCGAAACGACTCCCAGTGGCACGGCGGCACAGCCTCGAATCGGAGTGCGCACGAATTGGGAACCGTACGTACATGTAAATTGACTACGGAGCATTCGGATTTGTCGCCCCGCGAGGTCCCGGCAGGGAGCGTTGAGAATGTGGGCAACATGTGTCGACGTATTCGAAAAACGACCACCGAATGTCCCGCTTACGATCGAGAACGAAATCGAACCACGGAAACGAGGAAAGCCACCAGCAGCAGCAGCTTTAAGCCCCGTCTCCGTCCGTTCGGAAGATAAGACCAATAATCGAATACCGAAGGACCTCCTGCCGCCCGGTCGGTGAGGATAAAAACCCGGGAAAATCCCCCCCCCCCCCAGATAGAGCCCCGGGGAAATGGGGAAATTGTTAAGCAAGAAGCGGGGACTTTTAAAGTAAGCCGTAGCCATGTCGATATCAATGGGTTCCAATCGGTAACGGGTTAAAGCCTGGGACTGGGACCTCCTGGTCGAGACAGAGAGAGAGACAAGAATGTGCCCTGTTCCGACTTTGTCCGTGTGTGTGGCAAGATCATAGGAATCCGATGAATATAAATGTGTTTTGGGTTGTGCCGGGGGTTTCGGGGCCGGGGCCAACTGTACGCTATTTTGTGGATTACTCGAATGATGAGCCTTCCCAATGGCTGAGCCCCGTGATCTTCCCCGATTTGCCTCTCGAGTGAGGTGGCTCGTTGTCTTGAATCGGAATCGCAATCGAGGCACGGCAGGCTTCAGGGCAGAGGTATTATCGGCCTCGTCCTTCCCGTATTTATTCGCTCCAATTACTGTGACAATTGGCCAGGATTCTCGTTATCGGTTTCCGTTGGTTTTTTAATGCTCACTCTCCACTTCGATTGGGATGCTCGACAAAAAAGGGCCATTTTAATTGTGAATCCTTGCACCGGTTGTTTGATAGTTCAACCGACCAACCGCTGGCCAGTGGTGCAGATAGGATGTTTTGCTAGCAGCTGTTGCGCAGCTCCGTTTTGGACCGGGAGAGGCTTCGGAACCATTACAACCTGCGCAACGCAACCAATATTTCCATTCCCGAATTGCACGCCGGAGTCGTGGCCAAAGGTCGGGCCGAAATTCAAGTTTTATGCAAACTGGGGCCAAACATGTTGGAAAAATATTTGATTTAGCCCAACCGAGTCGAGCTGCAGCTGTCCCAGCGTTCCGGATTCCGGAGCTAGCACAGGAAGCGCCAGGAAAAATACACTCGTTTGCTAGTTTTGCCGAGGGTTTGTTTATTTATTCCTTCATTCAAAACTGTACTCCGGGACAGCGAGACAGGGAGTAAAGGTTGATGAGTGAGTATCGCTTTCGGGCGCAAAAACCCTGCTCCCTCGAAGGGGACACGCTGGCCTTGTGATGCGGCCTGGTATCGGTCATTCGTCAATAACGTTCCGTGCAACGTTCCCTGGTCCGGAGCAGTACCATAATCAAAGACTACCAAAATCCGGCCACCGAACCGGAAGCCAGACCGGTTCCTCGGGGCGTCCGATTTCGATGTGCAGAGACACGCACACAGCACAGGAGAAAAACTACAGCCGATACATTGGCTTCCTTTTCGAATTTTTGGCACGGAACGAATGGAACCAAGAAGGTCCCGATACAATGTTGTGGGTCTGTGTGCTTCGAGCCTTTTCCGTCTTGGGACCCTCAAAAGAGCAACGGCGGGTTGACGCGATTGAAAACACACAAACATTGGGTCGGAAGAAAGGGCCGGTCGGTCGGTCCGGGATTGCAATCACATCCGATCCCAAAATGTCCGATCTCAATACACTTTTCGATACATATTTATCAACACTTCCGTTCCGCTCGTGTGTGTTCGTGTTTGTCCACAGAGCACAGCAGTGACCGGAGCCGGACCGACCTGGACCGATCTTGGCCGCACTTGGCCCCGTATTGATCACATTTAAAATCAATATTGGTTTTAACTCCAGATTGACCACCCGAGCTCCGAGCATTGGTGCCCGGGTGGACGAGGACGAAACCGGAGACACCGGAGCTCGTGTGGGTCACGCTTTTTCCCGTAGGCTAGACGTCGCACGTGATTGGCAGTCAAGTTTATGCGTTCTAATAAGAAACGTGCGGCAGTGGCACTTGCCAAAGCAAACGCCGACAGGGACCCTCAGGTCCAAGGATGCGTCCGTTTTGCGTCTCGTCCCTCGTCCGTGTCCGGGTGCTCTTTATGTTTCGTCACACCGTTTCACACTGCGATCTGGTGTTGTGTTTTCCTTTTACCGAATGCCAATACCATTAGTGACGATGGGCAAACATAAACATTTTGGCAAGCGTGGCGGCAACTCGGAACCCCCGAGGGAAAGTCCGGATAACTTCGAGTCGGACCGGTCTCGAACGGTTTATTATGCGAACATCCTGCTCCTCTTTCGTCGCACTGTGGATTCAAAGTGTTTTAGTATTTTAAGTGACCACAATGAGCGATTATTATCGATAAGAATAACTGACAACGATTTGTTCCTTCCTTGCTGAAGTCCCCGACGGCGGGTACAAGTTATCCTTTCATTTAATCGCTTTAGGGCGATTCAAAGGGCTTTGAGAGTAAAGTTGGGCGAACACACTAAGGACGATTCGTTTGAAGTCTGGCTGTTCGATCGATCACTGTTTGTTTATCAAGCCAATCAAAACAGCTTTTGACGTAATAGCCAAACAGCAATCCACGCGTCTATATACATAGATTGATTACTCTTTCTACACGCTTCACTATTTTCAGGCTCACCATGTTGCTATACGTTGCCATGAAGCTGCTACTGTTTCGTAAGCCTACTGAGATTACTGTTGAGCACCATTTTCGCTCTGAGCCTCACGTCGAGGCGTCAACTTTAATACCATTATAAAAAGCTGCATATTAAAATTAAACGATACCAATACATGGTCACTCACAGTCACTAAAAATCAAATCGAAAAAAGCGGATATTAATACGGTAAATAGATTAATATTTGCCTTTCACTCGGCCGGCGGCGGCCCGGATGTAGGCCGGCGAGAAGAAAGAATACTGACCGGACCCGTGCCGTGCGAGAGTAATCCGATAGTACCGGAAGTGAGTAAATCAAACTGTTTCAGCTGCAAACACAAGGGAACATTGTGTTTGTGCGGCACACAACAAAATGGGCCTGTTTCCCGGCGTATTGTTGCGAATGCAAATTACAAAAAGGTTGATGTATGACAATAAAAAAAGGCGGGGACGAAAATCAAATAGATCACTTAACTTTATGGATATCGTGCTGGTCATGTTTCCGATGAAAACCCGTTCAAACGGGCAAACATCAAAAAGGGGCTCGTTCCACGGAACGCACGGACACACCCCATTGTAGTGCAAATATTTTACATTCAATTATTTGCTGAAGTCATTAGAATGAAAGCGTAATAAATTGATTGGCCTATTCCCCGTACTGCGTACGGGGTCACTGCGCCTGTTGGTGCGTGATTGGCGCGTGGACAGATCCCAATGACCCAAAAAGGACGCTCACAAAGTTGCCGATGGACTCTGAGCAAACGTTCGCGCAAGACTCCGACCGGACGTCGTCCGGCCATCGTCCCTGCCATTCTTGGAAGCCCCCTGAGTGCGCCGACGGTGGCCAGAGGAACCGTAAAATCACTGCAAACACCGTTAAAACATCACCACGGAGTGGACACGGCCCCGTTTTTACGCCGTTGCCACGCGTTCCGGTTTAACGGCTTCCAGATATCGTCACGCCACGCCACCGACCGAATCAAGGCGCAACTGTGCTCGATGATTAAATCGTGGACATTCGATGCGAATAAATTACCACATCCCTCCCGGCATAAAAACCGGGCCCAATCGAAACTGCCCGACTGCCATTTGTGTCTATGTGTTGCCGGGAATTGGCACGTTGCTGGGGGTGATGCCCGGTCCGGTTGGCAACGGGGACGACGACGACGACGGGTCACCCGATCGGTGGCCAGGCGGGCCCGCCGAACAGATAAAACTCAAAAAGCTACACGCAAACCAACGTGAGCCAACGTCCTGCTCCGGTGGACACGTGCTCCGATCGAAGTTTCTCGCTCGAGAAGCTGCAAAATACTATCGGCCATATAAAAGTTATTAGCGTTATTAAATTTTACGATTCAACCGTCTGTTGCGTTTCTATTGCACTCCGTTTCCGATCGCAGCCAGCATCCAGACTGCGAGAGAGATCGAGAGAGAGAGAGAGAGAGAGCGAAGCTGAACGTCCATTAACAACGGTGGTGTATTTTACGTGTGAAGATTTTCACCGGTCCTTTTTTTGGCTCCGCTTTAGATCCTTTTCCGGAACATTTCCACAGCGAACGATGTGCCACGTGTGTCTCGCTCGTCCGCCGGAAGCACGGCATTGTTCGGGGCGAACATCGAGGAGAATTGTTTTCATTGGAACAAAAATTTAATGATGATGACTATTCGATTTGTTTCTGCTAGCACTAGAACCGCACACACAATAAACCGGAAGTGTTGCTAACGGGGGCGGCCGAGCTGCGAAATGTGATTCCCGGTCGTCCCCCGCGTTGGTCACGTGGCACGGGTTGACGGCGAACAATCACGTGAACAATTTGCTTAACCATTTTGGGAAACCCGCGCGGAATGATGTTTCCACGGAAACGAGCTGACAATCGATCCGGGCCGGTTCGGAGCATCGGAATTGCTGTCACCGGTCGGTGGTGACTCCGCGAACCGGGCGCTGATAATCATCTTAACTGCGGCACTCCGGGCTCCGAAACCGAAGCGAAAACGTTTCGCTTGTAAAGAAGAGATTATTTGCGTCATTTAACCGTGATGGTGATTCGATGCTGTCGCGAGATTTGTATCGGTTAGCGTCGCGACCGCCGGTTCGATTGATGTGCCGGCTCGTCGGCTCAATGGCGTCGAATTTCTGTCGATTGTTTGACATTCTGATGTTCCGTGGGTTCCAGAGAGTTTTCTTAGAATTTTAAATCTATCTTAGCCAGCGATACTAAGACGGTGGACGATTTCCAGATTTTCTTAATGTTACTTTTGAGTGTAACTTAACAATTCATTCGTCATTATCACACAACGTTACAGATGATGTTGAGAGGTCCCTTTTCAGGTGAAGGGACCCCGCGTTTGGCTTAGCACGGCACCATTTAAAACACGGAATTTGAAATTAAAATCACCTTCGCAGAGTTGTGTTTTTAATAAATAATTCACTCATAATCTGGCTGTTTGTAGCCTGGAACGGAAGTGCCATTCTAGGCGAAGCCCCTCAACCACGAGAGATGATCTTGACGCGTCACTTGAAAACGGAAAATTCTGCATCATGTTGTTAACAAAGATCCGAGCACCGATTCTGGCGCAGTGAATCGGAAACAGCAATGAAGAGGGTCCAAAGGGAAGGCCCCTCTTCTCATTCTCGCGCGGTGAAGTGAAATATAAATATTTGAAATTATTAACAAAAACGGGCCCGGTGCGCGAAAGGCGAGAGCATAAATCCTGCTTCTGCCAAATATGCAATATGCTTCGTTGGCGGCGGCATCACTTCCGGGCCTCTATGCAAAATGTATCCGCGAGCCTCGTGTGTGGACACACCGCCGGAAACGGGCAGCAAAAAACCCCGAAGCCGCGCGAAAATAAAACTAAAAGTTGTCCATAATTCTCTTCCATTGCTCCAGGTCGTCCACGGTTTTTTTCGCCCACTTTCTGGTCCCTTTGATTTCCCGCAGACAGACAGCCGCGGACCCGGGGACCTCGATCCGCCATCTTCCGGTTCGGTTAAATATAATTCAATTATATCATTGCCGAACTTCACATCCGATGCGCCCCGTCCGATCCTGTTCGATTGATGCTCCGCACCCCGTATGCTCGATCGTCTGGAATCCGGTGAGCGGCTGCATTTGCCAACCAAAACCAATATCCACCGGAACACCGATGGCTGCGTGTGTGGACCTTTACTCCCGTTCCATACCGGTGGACCGTCGGTTTTTTTTTCTGGGATGCCCTTACTTTTCATCCGGGAATCCGGATCCCACTCTCTTTGAAGTGCTGCTCAACATAAAGTCCTCACCAGGCGTGCCAAAGGACGCGCTGGAGTTCGGATATTAAAACGCAAACATTGGCGGTGAAAAAAAATGATCGAAACGCAGGCATTTATGAGGGAAAATAATTCAATCATGTTAATCACACACCAGGCGCTGCTACTTACATCGGACGTTCTCGTGGCGCCGCCCTCGAAAGCTGCACCCTTAACCGCATCCGGACGGAACCGACGGTTGACTGGTGTGTCGCCAGCGGTTCAAGCGTTGCAGGATTTGTGTCCACGCCCAGCTACTCAGAGCAGAGTTACAGTTGAACAGTGTGGCCCCATTCCCGGCGGTGAACTCCCGGCACGATTCGGCAGCGTCAACGGCCAACAAAAAAAAAATGGAGCCCCCAAAAAAGGCTCCCGTAAGCCAACATAAAAGCCCCACGAGTGGGGCGAGTGTAAAATTAATCGAACGAAAACACCGGGCAATATGGATAGTTTTTGCGGACACGGCGAAAGAGAACAATTTAAATGGATCCCTGTGTTGTGGTCCCGACCGCTGCAAACCGCACGGTAGGCAGAACCGGAAAAAAGGACGCGCCATATTTTAACGAACGAGTTTCGGACGGCAGCGCGTTTTCGGGCCACTTTCGCAGACCGTCCCCGGGTGATAATGGGCTAGGCCCCTGGTCGGTGACCACACAAACCCGGCACTGAGATCCGGTGTTTTTACAGCTGTAACACTGGAGATTGATTTATTTGTTCCACGCGCAGAAGAGAACCTAGCAAAAAAAGGATAATGCACAGTGGCGTTTCATCATCGCCAGGATTGTTCGTGTTTGATTTAAGCCCCATCGCCTGCTAGATCGGAGAACACACTTGCAAATGACAGGTAATAGCTCAGCGCCTATTGATTGATTCGACGCGCAGCGCTATCGGGAGGCGGCAACAGTTAAAACCAGGACGCACACCGACAGTTGCAAATGCTTCTTTTGTTCTCGGAAAAGCCCGGGGGAAAGCACAGAAAAAAAACAACGGCCGTCAGATGTCGTTACTCTTTTCTGCAGGACCCGTTATCCTTATTGCATCGCGGGCGGCGAGGCGAACGATCCAGGGAAAACAGGAGAACGAGAATGCATCCTTGCGCGGCGCGCTTGAAGAAAAATCACCGCTCACTACGCGCGCCGTTTGAAAAGTGGTACACCATTTTTAAAACCCATCAAAAGTTGCACAACCTGCGCCGCAGGATGATGTAAGACACTTTCCGACACTGTGGCCCGGTGGGAGCCAGGGCTCCAACTTCTTCGAGAGGGCAGCGCGTGCTAAACGAGCAGCACAAAGCGGAGCAGCCGAGAAGAATCCTGCACCGAGACGGAGACGCGCTGATAAGAAAACTGATGATCTACAAACGACGCGAAGTGGAACATCGAACACGAACGTCATTTTTCGCGACGTCTACTTCGATGGCTGCTTCGATGGCGACGATATTAATGGCTTGTTTTGATTATTGCACAGAAGCCACGTCAGCACGCGCCCCATGCCCGAGGAAAGCTTGAGCGAAATGGAAACATTTTGTGGCTCCGTCCCACGCTCCGTTCCGTCCACCCACCCGGGGTTTTCTCGAGATGGATTATTCTTCGCGGCGTCTTCGCGGCGAAAAGTTGGCAGCATCGCGGCATCATCAACGGTGGTGCTTCGCTCGTGATTTATTCACTTCGCGAAAAATCAACAATTCGCGACGGCTATTGACCGGAACAAACCGGCGGCAGCCGGCTTTGATGGTGCCCGTGGCGCAGAACGTAAAGGAAGCCGACGGAACGGTTCGTGAAACTGCCGGAATATGATTAAAACATGACCTCGGGCGGCGAAAGCCCGGAATGGGTCCTGGTGGACGGTGGAATCAATAAAACTGCACAAAGGAGCAGCAGTGTTTCGTGGGCCGATCGACCCTCCGATTAATAACGCGCTCAGGATCGCCAAGACCGAGAGCAGGCGCAAGACAGCGCTGGGAGCGTAGCTTTCATCAGGTTGCTGCCCCAACACCGATCCCCGGATCGAATAAAAACTCATAACTCTTTCCTTTTTACTTCCAAATCTCGGCGAGCCCGGCGGGCCACTAAGCCGAGAAGGCGCACATACACAGTGGAGCAAAACAGGAGGAAAATCTGAAAACTCATGATTGAAGCTCCCAAGGATTACGCTGATGGCCCGGACCCGGGTGGGCGAATGGCGGAAAAATAGCAACAGCACTCACCAGAGCTTCAAAGGAGATCCGCAGCGCAAAGAACCGAACCGACCCGTACCGGCCGGCCGGCAGGAGAAGTAGGCGCTTCTTTCGTGCCTGGCGGAGCGATAAGAAATCAGTAAATCGGGTTTCGTCCCTCGTGGAGTGGATTGGCCCGCCCGGAAACCCCGGGCTGGGTCGTAAAATGCAAAACACTCTCACCCCGGCCCGAGGAAAAACACAGAAAACCCGGTCCTGGAACCCGAGTACCCCGCGGTGCCGCCAAGATGGATATGTTTATTTTCGTTTAATGTGCAGCCCAAGGAGGACCACAGGCACGGTGAGGGTGGCCAACCCTTGCCTTGCGGATCGGTGTGTGAAGGATTCCGACGACGATCAAAAAGAAATGGCCAGCACACACGAGCGCGCTCGGCGAGTGAAAATATTTATTTTAACAAAATTTTATTTCCAATCATGTGCCATCATCAGGCTGCGGCTGGGGCCCATAAAACCCCCGGAACGGAGAGCGCGTCCTGCGTCCTGCTTCGTTCGAGTTCCGGGGAGGGTCTCGTTAGCGGATTGCCGCCGGTCGGCAATCCTGGCTGCCTGGCCGGTCCGGGAGGCGTGAAGCCACCGTGAATCGCTCATCAAATTATGTCTTCACACGAAGGTGCGAACCAGGCGTCCTGGCCGGAGCTCCCCCCGCACCGGTTGTCGGTAATCCGCAATCCCGGGGCCGATTATTTGTTCGCGTGCTAATTGAAAATCTCGTTTCTCCGGGGCTGCCAGACAGAAAAAAAGGAGCCGAAACTCTCACCTTGCGACCGGAGTTTGTTGATGAAACGAAGATTAGGGCCGAAGTGCGAAGGAAGAAATAAATAACAGATAAATACTTTCACTGCAGAGGGCGCCGGGAGAGGCCGCCCCCACAGAGAGAGAAAAGAAACACATCCTCGGAAAGGGCGCCTCTTAGACAAGCGCCCCCTAATCCTCCGTTCGGTTGCCACAATCCTCGAGCCAAACCAAGACCGATGGGGCGGTTTTTCGACCCCAGGATGCTGGCAAAAAATGGCTTTTTCGGGCCCTTCGGTCCGACAAAACCACAAACCGCATTTACCGGCCGGCCGGCACCGGCGATTATGGTGGTGACTTTTGTGGTAATTAAAACGACGTTTTCGGTCGCCCTACGCGACCTGTTTGAATTATCGAAACCCCTTGCCGGAAGTTCCGGGCGTCCCGGGGAACCGCCTTTAATTACTTTCGATTTGATTAATTTTGAAAGCTTTGCGTAAACACGGAAGTTCTCGCTTCGGGCCAGTCTGCTCCCAGGTGTCTCATCAAAAACCCCACAGAACCCCGCCCGGGCCGCAGCATCCTGCCGACTGTTGATTGCTCGTCAGAGGCCGGTGCGAGAGACCGATTGTGCCACATTCTTCGATCCCTTTTCGGGGCCACGTCGATGACGGGCGGATTCTTAAGTATTATTATGCAAATGGGCCGAGCTGTCGGTCGGCATTAGTGTCGGCACCGGTCGGTAGGTCGTAGGAAGGAACTCGAAATTGAAAACATCATCAGCTACGACGGACGACGGACGACGGACGACGGACGACGGACGACGATGGCATCTCCGCAAAGCCGACGATAATGGAGTGCCAACGGAATGATAATTGCTGCCAATTAATGGCATCTTCCGGCGACAGGACCGAACGAACCCGGGCCGAGCACGGATCACGGCAGCCGACAGCATGTTTCACAGCACGACACACGCATCGACGGCCCTTCCCCGAGATAATCCTTTTGCTCATTTTCTCACGTTCCGCAGCAAAGGAGCGAAACTCATTTGGGAATGGTTCGGAAATAGTTTGAGGATGGCCCATTCGGAGCCAAAAGGCAAAAAGATTAACTTCCAGTAACATTATTTGGCCACGCTTACCCTTGGGACAGTATTTTTTTTTTTGAAGTCTTGTGGCCAAAATACCAACGAGCGGTAAGGTAAGCTATACCCGAGATTAAATAATGGCTGCACGATGGCACCAAACAAGCAAGAAATGTATGTTTGCTGCTTCACTCCAAAGACTGTCCAGGCTGCAGGTCGGGTGAGCGTCCCGTCCACCTCCTGCGGGGGCTGGGAATGAAAATGGCACAATATTTAAATATGAGACTAACGGCACTCGGTGCAGCAGCAAAAACTGGGAGCCCTCAAAACCCCCAGGACGGCAGGAACCACAGCACCAAAAGGCAAGGCCACGGACGATGGACGAATTTTCCGGCCACAATGCATTATTGCAGCGGGCCCCAAACTCAAATAGCTGAATATTTCACACAAAACAACGTTCCCCGTAGCAGCATGTGTATGCATAACAGAGCAGTGTCCCCCGGTGCCTGGTCCCCTTCGCCGGTCCGGTGCTCTCTTCGTGCCGCAATTGTTGATTGATGCTGGCAAAAGCTAAAAGTAGTTTAAATATTTTCAAATCCCCATCCCGCAGACCGGCAGGATGGGCAAATATGTGTACATGCTCGGTATCCCGGGAGCGGATTTGGCCAAACCCCCCCACCCAGGTTGGGAGCAGACGCCAGAAAAAGGCAAGCAAACACACGGGGCCGTCCGGAACGGGAACAACTAAACTATCGTACGACACGCGAATGCAACACGCTAATCCGATGACGAATGGATTGCCGGGAAAAGATGGCCAAAAAAGGGAAGATTTTTCCTTTTTTTTCGTTTTCGGGCAGAGGACAGATTGGGGACCGGGCGGGTGGATCGGAAAAAACCGTCTGCTAGCTTGGTGGCTAGATTGGTGCGGCCACCCCCGTGCGGAGGCGATAAGTTGTTGGGAAAATAGTGACCAAGAATTCGAGAGAAAATGTGACCGAGAAGCACGAAAGCGGAACGGAAAAGAGGGGGATTTGATAGCGTTTATCTGTCCGAAAACTTTCACACTTAATTTCTTCAACAAATAACCACCGAATTCTTGACTTGGCCGTTGATAAAACGGAGCGCAAACGGTGAAAGCGGGTCGCCGATCGAGATAAAGTGTAGCCCTTCGCCAACAATCGGATGGCGAATTCCACGTTTGGCCGACTTTTTTTGCAATTAAATCAAATAGATAAATGTTGAACGAAAGCGAAAAGATAAACGTTGAAACGAGTTTTTAAGCCCATAAGGTAATATACTGTTTCGGAAGCATATTTGAAAACTGTTTTGACAGCAGCCGTGACGACGTCGACATGGCGTGTGATCGAACAATAGTCGATATGTCGACTGAACCAATGTCGACTTTTGCCTGAAATACTGAAATAAACAGTAGCGCGTTAGACAACTCAACAATATTTTTTCCGATGCTCACACTAATCCTTATAATGCCCAAAAGCGGATACATTACGCTCGTTATATAATTAGCGCTATCCTGGCCTCAAACGATCCTAATTCCGAAAATGAATACGACTGTTGTTTCACTGCTGGTAAATACAGGTTCCGGTAAGCGATCGTCCTAAGCAAATAGCAGGGAGATGTGGCCGATAGAGAATGCCGGAACGAAATTATCTTTTGCACGAAACGAAACCTTTCTCGCAAAAACGCAAACCATCGCTCGCCGGGTGGTTGAAAAACGCCTCTTCTCGGATGTAGGAGCAAAAATAGCCCACACAAATTGTTTTGTTGAGGTTTCAACGGTCCAGGCTAGTCGTAAGTCTGACGTCACAAAGCGACGGAAGCAACAACCGGATTCGAGGAAGCACTTGACGATATTCTCTTAAAATGCGTCATTATGGACTGGACCGATTCGGATTGGGACCGAATGACAAGCAGCAGCAGCACCTTGGTCAGACGGGCATTCCAGGCATTCCGCCGGGCAACCCGATTCGTTCGTCCCGAACCGTTTATTGCGTTTAAAGTTTCAGCGTTTTTGCATAATTTCATGATGGTGCGCAATTTGCACCCACCGGCACTTTGCCGGCTTTCCGGTCCAAGCTCCCGGTTCCCCTCATCAGTGACCATCGGCCAGTGCCGTCCGTGGGAGAAAAAAACGCCGTCAGTGCAATTTGCATCACGGCGACTGGGGACTTTAATGTGCCGGCGGCGGCTTCAACCGTGTTGGTGCAATAATGTTGGCGGGCGTTGGGCTGGGAGCTGCCAGGACTATCAAAATCAAATATAGAGTACAAGTTTCGCCCACCGCTGCGACGCCCTCGGAGAACGGGGGCTCCGAAAGAAGAAACGACTTCAAATGAGTCGGTTGCGAAGTCCGGGCCCGGTGAGTGAGTCCGTACGTGCGAACTGACCAACGGCACCGACGTCGCCAAACGGAGAGTAACAAACGGGACGACCACCTGCCCGTCGGAGTGTCCTACATTACACTACCAGCCCACCCACCAAGGGATGCACATCCTTTGGCCGGCGGACAGCAAAATATATGAATCTACGCTCGGGGAAACTTCGGTCATCCGTGGGCAAGAACCACCGGATGGCTTCATTACGCTCCTTACGGGGCTCCCGGCATTATGCAAGCCGTCCGCGTGTGTGCAAGGAGCACACTTCCGACTGTCCGTTTTCGCCGAAGCGCTCACACACGACGGACTCGGCGGACTTTGTTCATTTTAATAGGAATAAATTCATTGCCATAATAACTTCTGTCTTGTTCCGTCGGCTGCCGGCTCCGGTTCTGGAATCACGGTCCGGGGAACATTCGTTCTAATACATGTTCGACTTGATGTTGTTGCCGGTCGGAGTCCGTGTACCGTTTGGTCCGTGGGTTTCCTAGCTGGAACTGAAGCGCCCATTAGGGAAGAGAAAGAAAACTTAATTAAAACAATTATCGCCTCCGGCGTACGGGACGCGCGACGGACCCGGTTTCGATTCCGGGCCGGCCAGCGACTCACCACGCCGCGCCCTAATCAAATTTTCCAACAACGTGTTTCGCCTAATAGTTTCGTTACAAGTTTTCGGGCCACTCACCGTTCTCTTCCTGCTCCCGTTCGGTCCGAATCGCCCGGAAATCATCACGTCTGGGGAGTTTGTCACTTAAAATTAGCTATTCAAAATTGTGGCCATCAACGCGGGTGCGGGCGTGCGTTGTCCGAGCTCCGGGCTTCCGAGAAATGCAGACTCCTTCGGTGGCTTTCCACGAAGCACCAGGCGCCTCCATCGATGCGACCGGCAATTGAATGTCCTTTTATTGCGGGCGAGACACCGTGATAGCGGCCCGTTACGCAATTAATTGCGCTAATGTACTCCAGAAATCCCTTCTTCAGGAAAACAGAACCCCTTCAGGAAAAGCACTGAAACATAAACATAAAGCACCATAACGAGACGCACGCAAATATTTGGACACGTTTTTTTGGGATACACTACAAAAAAGCTCGACGCCCGATTCCAAGAAAGACGGAAAGACAGCCCAAGACACAGCCGAGAGACACACCTTGACAAATGCCAACGCATAATGGCTTGTTAACAGAGAAATTAATCTTCATTCATTTTGGCTGACAGAATTAGGATAATTAAAACCGTAATTAAAACATTCCTGTCTGCCTGCTGCACGCGACGCTCCTGGGTGCCGAACGAAGAAGGACCTTCTTCGCGTTAAGCTTTAAAAAAGACACTGACGCCACCCGGCAGGAGCCTCACACGCAAGTGAGAAGTTCCGTGTGCCCGAGAACCCGTTACCAGCCAGAATTCGGTCGATCCGGTCCGGTCCAGAAGAAGGACGATGCAAAAGGGACTGCAAGCCGAAATAATGTTGTCGTTGTCGAAACGACAAAACGGTCAGCAATCCAGTTCCGGCCCGGGGCTGGGAAGCGAATTTTCTCGGGTTTCCGGGTTCCCGGGCCACACGGACCGGAGTTACGGATCGTGCGCCGTGATGTATGTAATATTTCAAATAAATTGCCAACCCACCGCCGCAATTCCGTATCTTACACCGTTTCCTTGCTGGATCTGGCTGGCTGGTTCCCGGGAACGGCGACTGCCACCGGCACCGGCGATTCGTTCTGCGAGTGTACACGCGAAATTGAAAGAAAACTTGCGGAACTCTGCGGAACGAACCCTGCCCGCAGTCAGTCAGTAGCGTCTCCGAGTAGCTCTGATCTTTTTCAATATTTATTCTTTACCGAACGAATCATTCCACTGCGACATGCAACAAAACTGCGACCGGGGCCCTCTCCGGGGGTTGCGATTTTCGGGATGACCTTTTTCCGATGCGAGAAGATTGCTGCCCGACATGATCCACGCTCGGCTACCGCCAGGTTCTTCGTTTAGCGGGGCCGCCAGGCGTACGGACGATACGACCGGTGCCGGTCCTCAGCCTTGTGGTCCTGGGAAGCGAAAAAAAATACAGAAATACTGAAGCATGCAGAAATATGGAAACGGGACGACCGACCGGGCCGGAGATGGAAAGAATCTGCGCCGAAGTCGCCGACAGTGCAGTTTCACCCAGCCCAAGTCGCCGGAGCTCCGGTTCAATTTCCATCATGGCCCGGTGTGCTCCGTAGTGGCGCCTCCGTTGTGTGTGTCCTTATCCTTCAAATCTTCAACAAAGCCCTTTCACTGTCGTTTCTCGCAGAAAACCCGGCTGCGGCTGCGGAAGACGGCGAAGACCCGGTGAAGGCGGCTCCTTGCATCCTAACCGAACCTAACGACGACGGCGGCGATGGCCTGATGATACTTCTAAACGCTCTGAAATGAGAATACGACCCACTCGGGATTGGCCTGAAGGAAAAACGCAGCATTGACTGGAACCTCCTCGGTGTGCACCGGATTTTTTTTTTTTTTTTTTTCTTTTTGTGGGTTTATGTGCACCGGCGTTCCAGCGTGAGCGGGCAACGTCATCGTCGATTGTCATTGTCCGCAACCGAGGAACCGGCTGGATACCGGGGCGGGGGGGGGCGAAATGGAAAATCAGAGACTTCAGAGCGGCCGCAACGGGCCCAGGCCAGATGCACTGGATCACTGGGCCCATATTCTTTTCTGATCTCCCTGGGATGCCCTGCGCACGTCCCCCGGAACCGCTCCGAAGACGTGGTCGATAGGATCGTATTTAAAAGCCCTTTTTTTCTCTCCAACACACGACGAGGACGAGGACGACGACGTCGGTGACACGTGCATGTGATGAATCCTCGCTCTCGGCGGTGACGTCAAGATGTTTAATCGAGAATCTGTCCGAGTCCCAAGAAACTATCTCCTTCGCCTGACGTTTGAGTGATGACCAGTGGAACTTCGTTCCACTGGTTCGTCCCATCCGACCCGGATCCGGTTTTTGGTTTCTGATTCCAGGACCAAAGCCCAGCATGGTCTGGGCCCAGTATTAATTGCACTCTTCAAGCCGGATGGTTGGTGACACGGCTCCTAAATACTGGGCCGGACCGAAAAAGGACTCGCAACATCGATTGCGATGACGAGTTGAAAAATGAAGCCGAGGTGAAACAGACGGACCGGACCGGATGTCCGGCCACCGACAGAACATGCAAACTTGGTCAGGTGGTGCGTGTGGGGTGGGGGGGACATTTTTCACGCCGGCCTGGCCACGCTTACCTACCTTCCCGGTGGATTTACGACAACGCATGCCCCGTAACATGTTGCCGTTCGGCCGAACAACAGCAACACGTCCGCCGACTGGCGCTTAATAAATTGTAAAAATAAATTGAAAAACTTCGCCCATAATCTCCAGGTGCTCCACACAACCGAAGCCGCCCGCACCGAAACCATGCCGGGCGGCCGTGGCGGTCGTGGTCAGGAGTTCAGGAACAGGATGAAAACACTCCAAAGGCTCGCAACTTTCGGATTCGTAAAATAAATAATCGACCCCGACACGGGGCACCATCAGAGGGTTGGCTTCGTTGTTGCTTTTCCGGAATCGTAAAAGAGTTACAAGCGACGAAAGGTCCCAGCAGCACCATCACACCCGTCCGTGGTCTGGCCACCGACCGGTGATGGACCGGTTTGAAGTTTGCGGCCCGCCCGAGTTTATTATTCGCCGACCGTCCACGGCGCGCTCGACGCTTCTTGACTTTATGAGTTTTTCGCGAACGCGCACGCCACCGGCGGCCACTAAATCCCCCGCCTGGGGGCACCGCCGAAGGCGTCAAGTTTTATCTCACAAACCCCGGCCAACTTTGGCAAGATTTCAACAAGTACCGGCGAACTCCCCGAGACACCTCCCCGGAAGGGGTCCGCTCAAATGATCATCGGTTTTCGGTTCGGAATCCGTTCGCCTGGCCCCAGCGAGAGCATCGAACAGAGTTTGCGGATTGCAATTCGACACGCGTGTTAATGTGCCACATCATTAGAGAGAAGGAGAGAGAGACCACCGCCGCATATTCATAGGCGAAACATAATTTCCTTTTCGGTTCTCGGGAAACGGATTCGCCGGATCGGCCGGAAAATTGCACGCCGTCGCGCCATGTGAGTGATTTTCTCGCTCGCTGTGGGCAAATGTTGACACATCCGAGATTGGAATGGAATTATCTGCTTCCTTCGCGAAACCGAAGCGCCCCAGCGTTTCGAAAGGTTTTGAGGCCTCGTAGTTCGTACCAAATGTCGGTCTGTCGCTGGTGTGTGGTTATTGGAAAATGTCACCAACGCACGGCTGGCCGGAGGCGATTCGCCGACGATGTTCCGCTATCAGAAACCGGACTGGACTGGGCGTAGAGCTGGACGACACTGGCCAAATTGGTAGCCATCAGTTGGAAATCCGCTCTCTCGAACTGCACATCCAGAAGGCGGCCGAAGTGTTCGTGGTGGCCGCTTCGTTAATATTTTGCAAAATTTTGGATTGAAATAGCTTCGATTAGTTACTTTATTCTAAAACAGAAAATAAGTCGATTAGGCAAATCCAACTCCAATTCACTGTTGTATATAGGGTGAGCAGCTAATATATAAAATATATATATATATATATATAGGGTGAGCAAATTAGCGTGTACTTTTTCATTTGGTTATAAAAAAAACACGGCTGAATATTTGTCGATGCTTGAACTTTTATTTGAAAGGTTGATTTGTGGTAGAAAACACAATTTTGGTTGCCGCAAATTGGGAAATATGGAAAAAAGCAGTATGGTGATTCAGAAAACCCACACGCCGTGCAAGAGAAGCCAATGCACCCACAACGAGTTACTGCTCGGTGCGGATTTCGGTTAATTGGTTCTTCGGCCAAATTGAAGCTGAGAACTTGGACGACATTTGGTTTCAACAGGACGGCGGTGCGTGCCATGCAGCGTCAGTCACAATCGACATTTATGTTATTCGAACAAACCAGCAACGATTAACGACCCCAAGACCCAAATTCAAGTTGCTATTGCCGAAATAGGACCAAATACAAATGTACTAACGTACTCAAAAATAGGTCTACCGAATGAGCTACTGCCAAGCCAATCATGGTGGATATTTTATCAAAATTTTTATCCATATAAAATGGAATAAATCAACGTTAAAAATAAAAGTTCAAGCATCGAAAAATATTAAGCCGTTCTTTTATTTACCAAATGAAAAGGAACACGCTGATTTACTCACCCTATCAAGGTTGACAATCAAGGTGTTGTTGAGAATCGCATCATTGTTCTGTACATACCTTGGTTTAAAACGTGAAATCTTAACTCTTCCAAAAATCATCAGCCGTTTCTGTAGGTCACTGTCCACTGCAAAAGCGGTGGCTCCGGAACGAAGCGACCAATGATGGCCGACACAGCAGGATGATGATGGCCATCGGCATCAAATAAATGGCACCACACGTACGGTATGTACTTTACGGCAACACGCACGTCAATAGGTCGCCGATTTTCGCGTTCAATCCGCGAAAATGGACGCTTTTCACGATGCATTCACGAAACGGGCGCTAATCCGAAATCTAGATTCGGCCAACCGTGAGCTCCGGTTCGGGACGTGAGGTTGCCGAATCGAATTCCCTATCGCACTGGGTGGCTGGAAATTTATACATTTTTGTCCTAGCACTTGGGCTACACAGTGACAGTGGGATTGTTTGGTCCAATATCACCCGATCGAATTCCCATTGTTCCGGTTCCGGGATCTGGCACTTTACGATGTGGGTTACAATAATCGGTGTGCCAGTGGGATGGATTTACATGAATCGCCCGCTCGTCGATGGGTCCAGCCCAAAGTAATGAAGTAATGTGCTCTTGTTTTTCACAAAACTATCCTAACCATAAAGACTCAATCAGGCCATTGTGGCGCTGAAAGCATCGTTGATAAAAGATCCCACAGCCTACAGCCTGTGAGCAAAGAGAAAGACGTCAAAAGGGCTTTTCAATTAATCAACAAATGCACTCGTTGCACCAGCAATGGAATTGGGCCCAGGCCGAGAGGTGCCGAGGTTTCTGGTTCCATAATTTCGTGAACCAATCAATTCGAACATAAGCCCCCGGACTTACCTCGTGTCCCCCGAGGGTGGTACGGCCGGTCCCGATGTCCGAGCCGATGACTCCCAGAGCAGGGCGACCATGCCCAATGAAACGGACACGTCCTGCGTTCCTGCGTGCCTGCGTGTGTGTCAAAAAAGGCAAACGAATAGATTGATTTGTGCGAAATGCCGAAGCTCATTTGATCAAAAATATAAGCTCCATTCGATGGACGGTGGCCTGGTGGTGGCCCATTAACCCCCGCACACGGATTGTTCCGGGCGCCGGAAAAGCATGCACACTGACCACGGGCCCGTGTCGGGTCGGGGCCCTCGCGGGAAACACCGATCTCGGCCGGCATTGCCATGCTAATTAATATTCATGCGAACGCACTCGGCTTACGGTGGCGACGGCGGTGACATTAGCAGCTAACCAGTCGCGCGCGTCCTCGGAGTCCTCCCGGGACGGGCCCGGCCCTATTGTTTGCGATGCACTACACGGTGGCCCGGCGGGCACTGGGGCCGGAAATGAATTTTCAGTTGTGGCTTCGATTCCGGTCCGGCAAACACACGGCCCCGGAACGCCTGTGCAAACCAATAGATGGGTGGCGATGGGCTTCAAAGGGCCGCACGGCCGACGACAACAATGTGCCCACACGTTCGTAACTTGATTGATACAATGTGTGTGTGTGTGTATGTGCCGGGTGGGGCGGACAAGCATCCGATATTTAGGCCAGCGCGGTTTTCTCACTCCGAGCCCGGTTTTTGGGCCTGACCAGGATTAGACCGGATAGGACCTTCTTTACACGCGTGGGTCACGCGTGTAAGCCGCACCGCCCATGCACTGTGAGTGTTGGTCAGCCAAATATTCCGACCAAACCGAGCTAACCTCAATCCGGGAAAACATCCCAGGGAGAGCGTACTGTTGAGCGCGCGGATCTGTGGCTTTTCCGCGGCGGTCATCAGCCGCAAG
Source organism: Anopheles bellator (assembly GCF_943735745.2). Lineage (NCBI taxonomy): Eukaryota > Metazoa > Arthropoda > Insecta > Diptera > Culicidae > Anopheles > Anopheles bellator. Next base: position 2,309,171 of record NC_071286.1, on the reverse strand, counting down.
ATGCAAACAGCGTATTGGGCAACCTTGCATACATTAACCTTGGCTGCGCAAACATTCGACTCTGCTCAGTATTCCTACTTTTATTTCCTTAAATAATATTCCTTATTTCTAGGGAATCCTTTTCTGGCGACAATTTCTGTCGGGCACACTGTGCCACGTGCACCGTAGTCCTGGAGCCTGGAGCGCACGAACCATCATCAACGCCGCCATAACCTTACAATAACTCTAATTTCCTTTTCATCGATACGTGCGCTTATCTGGGGCTATTGTTTTCTAATAAATTTATGCATCCCCGATGCATCGCTGACGATCGGACACGGTGAAGCCTTCGAAGCCCTGAGCTTTCGAATGTCCGGTTTCTTGCTACCCGAACGATGGGCTTCTGCTGGGACCCGTGGGTTTGATAATCACTTTGAAGCGCCCGGCGAACCTGCCTGCGATAACCGGAGAACAATAGAGGTGGCACGGTGACGGCGGCCACGGCCAGCATGGCGAAAGCATAGAGCGTTAACGCATGTAACGGTCGCGCGCACACAATGCAGCCAATTTGCGTATGAACCGAACCGGTCACGCACGCTGTGCGTGAATGATAAACTTTCAACACGCAATCCTGGGGAGCCCGAGGATGTCGTACCCTGCCACATAACCTTAACCAGCCAATCAATTGACTTGATTACATATTCCAAATGGTCCCAGGCACGGGCTTGAGAAGCGTTCTCAGCATCTCGGGCACAACTATCTATCGGTCCCCCAGCTGATCCCGTGGGACTCGTGCCTGAGGCCCGAGAAGCCAGGATTCGCTCCAGTCTCTGTGAGTGTATCCTTGCCCCGGATGCCCCTCGGCGGCGATATCTATTGTTTGACGGTGATCCAGCCGAAAAGGATCCTTACACAAATCGGCCAGGGAGCAGCCGGAAAGAATGGCAAAATACTTCTTCCATTAAAACGATCCCAGGAGCGATAATAATAATAATATTACGGTACATACGGCCCCCTAAAACGTCACGATAAACTACCATCACGGACACAGGACTTCCGGTGGCCCGCCCAATAAACAACTCCGGTCGGTCGTCCGACGTCGAAATGTTATTAGTTTGTGCTTCGTCCCTGTCGCCCAAAAGCTCTTCGTGGAGTGGAGCCTGGCGGCCATAGGCTGATTCGAAAGAAATTTATGAAACCCGTAGACGAATATTTCATATTTCCAGGCCGTTCGTGAGCTCCGGTCGGTGATCGTTTTCACCGGGACGGGGGATTCCCCGCAGGTTGACAGTCTCCGAAGGACATCAGCAGCGCAGCACCACCGTCGACATCATCGTCGTCGTCGTCGTCGCTGTCGTCAGCTTGTGTCTTATTATTATTTTTTCCCATCGACGTCTTCCTCGTCCGCTATGCAAATGGATACCCTAACTTAATAAGAATCCTTTTTCCCTCCCATCAGCCACGTGCGTCACGGGCCGGTTTTGGAATCGGCCAAACCAGCCCGCAGGCTCGGAGGCGAGCCGGAAGACCATTTTCGGAAGGTTCCGGTGCTGCCATCCCGAAGGATAATTCGTTAGAGTATTTCGTTACTCACGCCGGGGCCCCTCGCTTTGCGCTCCGCCGTACGGTGCGCAATTAAAATAAAAAATCATGAAGCCATCTGGAAGTTGGATTCCCCCCACGCCTGGAACCGTGAATTCCTGCCTGGCCCGGCCTAAATCAAGGTAAGTGAAACGATGAACTCGTGAATGTCACGCGCGAATCGTGCGCAGCGCCAATCCCATTAATTGCCATCAAAATTCCAATCGCAACGGCGCAGCACTCTCAGTCAACAAAATACTTGCCAAATATTTGCTCCACGGGGCCGCCAAAAAACGCGGCGGAAGCGGAAGCGAACGTGGCCACGCGAGTCCATTTTGCAGCACATACACACGCCGATGCGAGACAATTGTGCGGCACGCACCAAACTCAATCACCAACCGCCCAGGCGGATCCCGGATTTTGGGCGGAAGAATCGGCAGAAAAATGTATATTGTAATGGCAATCGACGAAAAATGCCACATTTTACGCACATATTTGGAATGTATAATTTGAATTTACTTTGGACCACCGTTAGGCCACGGGCACAGGGCGCTTCCGTTACTCCCCCGGGGCTAGGTTCATAAGTGTTTGCTCACCTTTTAGATCACCGACGTGGCAAGGACCATATTGCAGCTGCTACGTGGTTTGCATCGTAATGGGCCTAGAGCGTTTCGCAGTGTAAGTTTTCCCATCAGAGTGACATCAACAACGACGTTTGTTTCGTTTTAGGTTGTCTGTTAAACTTGGAACTTCATTAAACATAAATGCTTCATTACATAAGAGTACAGAGATATTCCACATTGGGATTGCAGCTATTTAATAATTATAAGCTATCAATTTTATTATATGTTACGCCGCGTGGTATTCAGTCATTTTATCCTACTTATAAAAATAATTAACAACATCTTACAGCTAGTTAACTTTAAAGAACATCAGATAACTAGCTATCGAATTGTTGGGCGGATAGAATTATTGCATCTGTTTATTAGGGCTTCTTTTTGTTTGTTAATTTCGAACGAAGTTAGTTAGACTGGAAGTTAGTGTTTTCGGTTGTCTAGTTTTAAGCTTCCTTCCCATTTCCGAACTTCACATTTATGTTTAAAAATCATCATTTAATTCATCTCATGGTTCAATTTATAGAAGCTCCAATCGGGCTACAACCATAAAAAATAAAGTTAACAGTTAAGACGCACAACAAACTATTCTAAGGCATTCAGCAGATCACTTGGAGAAAGAATCGCTCCACTAGTAGGCTGGAATAGTCACCATACCATCGCCTCACCAGACAAGCGACTTTTTGCCCAACGTAGTCACCTCATGTCACCTTTTCACCACCGACCGACCCGAGACCCGCGAACCGACCGCCCTTGGTACGTGTGTTGGGTCGTGAAAATCCCATTCCTAGCTACGTACCGCAGGAACGCGCAGCGCAGGAATTCGAGCGGAAGCCTCGACGTTGTTTGGATTTTTGTCCGCGGCCTCCACGTGGCATAACTCATCAAATCAATTCAGTGCCAGTCGAGTCGGGTCGGCCGGTAGCCATGGCGACCAATTCGCCATCGACGACGACTTCGATGGCGCACAAAATCATTCATTATCAGTCACGTCCTTCCGTTCGGCGGCTCGCTGGCTCGTGACAGTTTTGTGGCACTCGCGGCAAATTAGCATTCGAGCGAAACGACGTGACACACGCCATCACTCGAGCCCAGACCTGTGTGTTACATGAACGAACCTCTCGAAGCTCTCGAACCTCTAAGGAACTCTCGAAGGCGCCTGGAAACGCTCGGTCTGGCCACCGAAAATGGGACGTACTCGCTTAGTAAACAAACGCGCGAAGTGAACCATTTTATGGCTCATCAATTCGATGATAAATGTCGATCAAATTGTGCCACTTCCGGTGTGCCGGAGGACTCCCATTTGTCCTTACAATCCCAGGCTCGGGCCTGGGGAGGAAAACAACGGTGCGCACACAAAAGGTGCTTCCCGCCGAAGAATGCTGCCATTATTTATGGTATCAACAACATCAAGCATCGACGGCGTAGCATCGAGCCCCAACCGAAAGGACCACTCATAATCAAACCGGGCCATCATCGTCGTCATGACCGTGCTCCGGGCGCCATTGACAGCGCTTCCTTTAATGTCCCTCTGCAGCGTGCTGGGTTTGTGTAAGTGGCAAAGGCCAGCGGGGTCTCGCCTGACCAGTGAACGTGTTTTGTTTGCCCAACACACACACATACATACACTGGTTCACAGTATACATTGTCCATTGTTGCGAGGGCTTCTGCTTTCTTTGGTCATAAACCAGAGCATAAATTATGGGGCCCCGCCGTTTGATAGCGAACGGAGGGCGACCCGCATATGTGGCCGCGGCAGAATGGCTCCATCTGGCGGCACGGAGGAGAGGTCTTACTCTTCCTCGAGACCGGAAACGGTGCGGCGCACCATGATAAATTGGGCCCGGGACGCACTGAATTAAGATCGTTAATCGGTGCGTAAATGTTTTGGGCCCCACGATACGTGACTCTATTGCGGCGGACTCCCGTCCCGTTGGGATCCTGCGGTCCTGGGAAAAATCGGACGCGATAGCGAACTCCGGACATATTGTTTCAAGCGTCCCAGGTACGCGGCAGGTCGATGCGTCACCGCAAAGCCCGGCGCATTGTTGCTCCACACGCTCCACGCACAATAAATGATTAATCGCCGACCGATCGGTTGCCAAAACTCGGGGTCACAATCGGGCTGACACTTGATTGTATTCGGTGGTGGCACAAGTGTTGATTACATAGCCACGTGCCGACGGATGCGATCGTCCTTCGCGCACCAGTTACTTACGAAAGCATCGCGCCTTTTTGTGGACCGCCGACATCCGACACCACGGGCCCGGGGTAGGCTCCAGCCCCGACTGGCCGACCGCCAGTCGACTCTAATTCGATATTAATGTGTCATTCTCGTGGTGGCGCGCGTGATAAACGACAGAACGGAGTAATGTGCCATCAACCGAGCGTCAACTGTTATCCGAGGCGACCCCCAACTGGCACTGTCTGCCTGTGTGTTAGGCCGGAACGAGTTGGGCTCGATGTCACAGGTCACCCGGTCCTGTCATGGTCCTGGTTCGGAGCCACTAAAGCTCCCCGCCAGGATGGAATCGAAAACGACTTTTCTACTTATCGGCCCCCGGTCCGTGGTGGTGATGCTGCTGTTGACGTGTAATAGATTTAGAACCGAAGTGGACCGTAAGTGGGGGTCGTTCCATCGTGCGGGCGAGACGATAGGAATGATTTCCACGAAATGATTAAATGTTACGCAAATTCTGCTACATCGGAAGGCCCCATCGTGTGGCTGAGGCACAAGGCATCCATTATTTGCCCGGTAGATGGCTGTAGTGATCGATATCTCGTGAAGTATCGATCAAACAATTTCATGTTTATGTCAATTTCAAGATGACACATTGTAAAAAATGGCCCAACCAGGACTAGCCAAGGACAAGAGAGCTTTTGAAGTTAGCGATTGAGCTAAACGGATCAGAAATGGCCAACAGAAGAGGTGTTCTGTTCCATCAGAACACAGCTTAAGTGAGTCGCCCAGAACTCCGGTAGCTTCATTGGGAAGTTTTAATGCATCCGGACTTTGCACCAAGCGAATTACACCGTTTTCACCCATTGACCCAAAACTTCCTGAGTGATAAGAAATTGGGATCCAGAGAAGATTGTGAACATCGATTACTGGAGTTTATCGCCAATAAGAATCGAGACTTCTACGAGAGAGCGCTTAAAGGCAACAAATTATACATCTAATCGTCACATATTTGACCCAGCTCGGACCATCTTAAATCTTAAATAAGGTTTGAAATTTCACGCAAAAATAAGGGATTTCTCTTCCTCTAATCTAATATTTTCCACTCACTTTTTGGACGGGTGTTTCGGTGGGCTTCTCGGGTGGTTCGGTCAACGGGAACAGTCCCTTAAAACAGGAAGAATAAGTTAATCCTGCTAGTGAACCCAACAAACATTGGAAAATTACGAAAGTCACACTATACCCAGCTGAGAGGTTTTGAAAGTTAAAGAATCCTACTCTACTGACGACGAATAATGTCATGGACCAACCCGGGACAATGTAACTACTTTGATCCAGGCTTATTTATTTTCTATCCTAATACTCGTATATCCAACAATCCTGCTGTCACACGACTGTCACTCATGAAACTCCACCACTTATCGAACCACGTAGCACAAAGCAAAACCCGAAGTAACAAACAGTCGCCAACCGAAAAGTACTATATTTCAACCGTGTCCGTTGGAGTCCCCGAAACCCTCGGCCCCTCGGAAGAAACAAGTTTGTTGAGCAATTTTTATGATTTTGTGGCCCAATTCAAAATAGCGCGCTTTTTTCAGCGCTCGAGCGCGGAATGTTTTCGAGCGTTGCGTTTCCGGGGAAACAACGCTCACACCGGTCCGGTTGCCATGGCAACTGTGCGGTTCCGAGACTCTCCACTGGCAACACGATGGTGGCAAAGATGGTGACGCCGTGTCCCGACGCCCGGCGTGCCTAGCGAATGGTACAATTGAAATAAAAATTATTGCAAAACTTTCGTTCCACTGGCGAACAGAGAGAGAGTGGAAGAAAAACCGGAAGCTTTCCAACGCCCGGCACCCAAACTTTTGCCGCCTGGAGAATGCGGGGAACGAAATTTAAGCTATGCCCCGGGGCTGCCATTATTAATATTTTTTCGATCATCACCGTGGATCGCCTTCAAAACAAGTGGATCGCGCGACATACCAAAATTTGGGTGAAAGTGTGTAAAAGTGTAGCATTTTCCACGCCACGCTGATGAACCACAAGCGAGCCGAAGCCGAAGGAATTCGCTCCATCACCGGCCACCAGGCGTCTCCATCACCGGGGTGCGTTCCGAGCCGCAGCCTTAAAAAAAGAAAGATATCAATGCGGGGAAAGAATTTTAATCAAAATTTGATTTGTTCCCACCGCCGCCGCCGCCACGTGGCCCGGGGCTTTTGTGATGAAATCGTGACATTCCACCAACCACGAACGACTTGCCGCAAATAGCTGACCTCTCTCTCGAATGGGGAGTGATGAAGAAAACCGCATTCCTCGTGCATTCGATTTCTTCGCTTCGCTCAAAATACCGGACCACGAAAACCCGGTACCCGGTCGCTCGTAAGAGGTCTCTGGTAGTGCTTTCAATTGCGTCCAGCAGTGCCCGAGATGGGGGTTGCCAAAAGGCATTCTTCGGCAATCAAAGGGATTCCCCGTTCCCGATGACGCCCATCGGAACCGTGGCTCCCGAAAGGCACCGTTGAATTTCTGTTTACTTAAGAAATGGCCGATTGGTAGCCATTTTAATTAGAACACTGGCGTCCAGGACTCCACTGAAGACGGCAACTCACCCTTTCCTGTTAACACGCAACATAATTCGAACCCACAGGTCCTGAGACCCCCGAAACAGTTGATCGGCTGAAGCGACTTTACGTGACCGCGATGGTCTCTCAATATTGAACGACTGACAACGGTTTAAATTAAAGGACACTTATTTTGCACCACCCACCACCAAACCCGGGGACACATTAACGGCGCAGCGTCCTCTTTGATCGTTGCCCATCCCGTGCTGCTCCGTTCTGTTGTTCATAATTTCACCCAGCGCGCCCTAGTAAATCACCGCACAAGCTATTTCCGGTTGTGGCCGCCGGCGGCGACCGGTTGTTACATCCATTTGCATACATCTGCATACGGGCTCCTGGATGCTGGACACAAGAAGAAACACAAATCCCTCCCAGGGCGCACCCGACACTGTCACCGACAGATGGCGCTATCCGTCAGGGTCTGCGCCGAAAAAGCCCAACCCGGACGATAGTGCCCGGGCCCTCAGCAGAACGGACAGAACGGGGCCAAGAAATGCAAATTTTTGCCACTTTTTGCGACGACGACGACCGGTGCACGGTCCGGACACCTACCGTCGGACAGTTGTCTAAAATTGCACTCCTAGGGGTCCTGGGAATGAACGGGGAGCGCGTTACCACGCGGCGGGCAGTTAAAACTCCGACTTATTGCTTTCGCGCCCATGTTTATTTGGCTTCTTGCTTCGCAGAATTTCGGGAATTCCTCCAATTCCGTGCACCGACTGCAATCCGTCGTCGTCGTCGTCGTGGATCCGTCGCCCGTCCGGTCCACTTTCTTTGATATTTATTTCCCGGGTTGGGCGCCCAATTTGGCGCTTCACCGGAGCGGCCATTTTAGGTGCGCGTTTTTTTTCCTTTGTTGTAGTTCCGCTTGTTATGTGTTTTCTCACCCAAATTAACATTATAATGAGTTTGTTGAGGTGCTTCCGTCCTCCGAGGGGTTGCAGTAAACATCTCACCTTCCCAGGAGTACTCCCCCCGGGGAACACTCTTCTCCTGTGTCGTCCCGGCGATGTCTCCTTATCAAGCGTGTGATGGAAGTTCTATAAATTGCCATTATCATCTGCACCACAGCAGGCCACATCAGAGGCCGCGAGGCCAAAAGAATGCTGGTCCGCCAGAGCCGCGTTTTTGTTTAACCTTTTCCCGGCCCCCTCGACGTCGTCTGTCCCCGATTTTCGGTTGTGTGCGCCTCGTAATCGCTGTGCGGGAACGTCGCATGGGAATAATCCGCTGGTAATCCGGCTACTTGTGGTACCCTCCCCCCCTAATCCGGAGTGTCTGCGGTGGCGACGGCAGCAGCAGAATGACAACAGCAACAATGGCCGGGCAAAAAATGGGGCGCACAGCGACTAAAAAGCTCATTGTGACGGAGTCAGGAAAACTCACAAAATTTTATGCTGATAACATCTGTCCTCGGGTTTCTGGCCCTGGGCCCGCCTCGGTGTATGTTTTTTCCACCACGGGCCAACCCGTTCCCCGCTCCAGACAGCCCACGGAGCCCGCTGGTGGGGCCGCCGATCGACATTGCAGTTGTCTTCTGTCACCGCCAGCGACATTTTGCAGCCCTCTGCGCGAAACCTTTGAACCCGCGGGCGCAACCCTCCGCCGCGTTACAATGGGATCCGCTTTTGTGTGTGGCTGGGCTTGGAGCGGATTCGTTGAGGAAAATTGTTAAAGTTGTCCCACGCTTTTCTTTCTCCGCCACACGGATGGATGGCGGCAAGATGGCGAATGGCGGCTGGCTGAGAGTGCAAATGGCGTCATGCCATGGCCAAACCAAAACAGACAATGCAGCTGCATCCGCTGCAGCCACATCATCGTCCTCGACTGTGAACAGGACTAATCAGAAAGGCACAGTGCGGTGCGGATGTTGTCGCGGCCAAAAACGGGGATTTCAAGGTATTTAAGGATGCCAACATCTTTAAGCTTAAGGCACCCTTTGGCTTAGTTGTATTGCTGACGAGTTTCATCGGCAAAATCGGGCAAATGAGGGGGGGAGCGATATCGTTATTCGGTGTCGCTTCCGGTTTGGGACGCATTGTAGAACACACATTGTGGACACACCACGCCAACGGCTGAATATTTGGCATCTCGAAATTAACGCTGGTTCCACCGTCACGGTTCGTCCCGGTTCGTCCTCGCTACAAGCTAATCGACAGAGAGTGGTCCTAACATAACTTGGGCGCCACACGGACCATACATCTTTCCCATCCTTAGGGTATATTTCTGAGCTTCGTTGACATTCTTTCGCTGAATGGTAAGCTACTCGTCATCGAGCGAGATTTTTAGTACGCCATTATGGTACAAGCACTACAAACTGACGGCCACCAACATGTTGTCATATAGTTTGGCATTTTCGAGTGCGAATCCATACCGAAGAAGGCAGAAACATTGTTGCCGAACGATTACTCTGGCGTGACCAAAAGTGAGACAAAGTTTGGAGAATTCGCTCAACATTTCTATGAATTGGCCCTATTAAAGTTACATGCTGTTATTGTTAGTTACAGTTTCCAATATTCATGGTCCAATATTGCTGGTCGAGCAATATTGGCTGATTAGTTCTTTGGTGAAATTGAAACTGAGAACTTAGCCGATGTTTGGTTTCAACAGGATGGCGCTACTTGCCATATTAGAAAAAAAAAAAGAAGAATCAACCTTTTAAATAAATGTTCAACCATCGAAAAATATTAAGCCGTTTATTTCTTATAACCAAATATGGAAAAAAAGAATCGTTTGTGGGGCAACGAAGGTGCTCTACGCGGGCCGACCGCCAAACTGGGTTGTTCAATAAGTCTTGCGGCTCAATATCAATCTGTCACTTCATTCTTTGTTGACAAGCCATTTAGTGTTGACGCGTCACAGTATTTTTATTTTTGGAAAGTTTCAGATCAAAGGGAATTTATGAACGAATGTTATAAAGACTATTCACCTTCAATATAGTAGAAAGATGGGTTGCTGAATTCGAACGTATGAATGGTCGTACAAGCCTTAAAGACGTTCCAAAGTAAGGACGTCCAAAGAAAAGAGGCGAAAGAATGGTGTGAACCTGGTTCTTCCGTTCCATAACGAGTTCGTGTCCAGTCCCTTTTTCCTTTTCCACTAGGGCAATGCACCCTGTCACAAGTGCATTATGACAATGGCAAAAATCCAACAATTAAAGTTCGAATTGTTGAAGCATTCACCGTATTCACCCGTTTTGGCCCCTAGCGACTTCCATCTGTTTCCAGACCTAACAAAACGCATACGTCGAAAGCGTTTCCGTCAAATGATGACGTCATAGCAACTGCGGAACCGTATTTTGAAGCCCTTTCAGATTCTCACTTCAGAGATGGAATTTATACATTACAATCTCGTTGTAACAAGTGTAGTGATGTCCAGGAAGACAATGCTGTAACAATAAAGTGTATTTCAAACCATAAAATTATGTTTTTCTTCCAAACAGTTCAGAATGTTCCGATTTCAGCTTCGATACTTGTTTTTCGCCAAGCACAATCGTCGTAGTCACGAAACATTTTAAACTGTGGCCACACTGTGGCATGAAACTAAAGTGTCCATAAAAAAGAGAGAGTCATAAAAATAAACTCCGAACAATAAACCGCTCGTTCACATGCTGCGATACTTAAAATGGAACAAGCGAACGTTACCATCCGGCCAACGCTAGATCCGGTGAAAGCAGGTCAGAACCCTCGATGAAAGGTCCTCATTCGTTCATATGTTCTAGTTAAAGTTTAAACTATTATTAGTTCGAAGGCATGTCGAGGAAAATGTATCGTTGTTTCTTCACCATCATTGTTTGCTTTTGACGACTTAATATTTCGTGGGTTGTGCTGACCACAGTAAAGCTAATCGTCAGGTAGTGAAGACGAAGAAGTGGATATCGGGAGGTCCCGAAATACAGGCGCGTTCGAAAGAATTAACCACACATTGATGTATCTATAAATTGCTTCACTGTTAGTTCGACACTTTCGTCCCGCGATCTGCTTCGTCCCCTTTGGCCCCGGGCGATTCGTAATGGCGACACTGTGAAGATCCCACACGGCCCATTACCGTGAGCCAACTGTCGTGCTCGCCTCGTGGAAAACAAATACCGTATCTCAATTATCGTAACCGTGAATAATATTTGGTGCCGGCCCCCGATCCCAGGCAAACAAATTGGTCCTGGACTCTAGTCTGGTTTTTCAAAAATATTGACCCAAACCAGGGACGCGTCGCCCAATGCGTGCGTAATAATCGTCAATAATGCCGCCAGCACAGCGCACCACCGAGGTGCATTAGGGACCCGACCACCGGCCATGTTTGCCGAGGGTGGAGGGGGGGGGGGGGCACAACCACAAAACGCTTAAACCTAAAACAGCGAACATTGACAGCGATGTTGTTAAATTAATTGTAAGAGCTTTTATTCCGCTGTCACACCGAAACACATTCGCACACGGCGGGCGGACGGACCCCCCGGATTCCGGCTCCATTTTATGTTTTAACCTAATCACCCGGACCACATTATATTCGGAACGGGATGTCCGGGACATCGCACCGAGTCCGGATCGGTTTCCCGGGGTCCGAGTGTGAGCCGCATTTTTGCTGATTAGCCACGGCAGCAGGACCACCATCACCCAGAGTTAAATGGGCCAGAGACTCAATTTGTGACACGGGACGGTGCGGCCAGAGTGTGGCCGACGATCGTCCGGTTGCGGCCGGTCGTTTGATCATTGACCCCACCATTGGAACTTGCCTCCTCCTGCTCCTCCTCCGGGCAAATTGCAAAAGCCGCCGAATTGAAACCGGACGTAATTTAATAATAAAATTTCCATGTTTATGATACATTCGCAGCTGATGCACCGGCATCCCTCCGGGGTCCGGGGGGCCCTTTTTTGCTGACGCTTCGGTGGCCCACTGGCTGGTGGTGGCCCATGTTCCCGGTGTTCCCGGGAAGACCCGCGGGAAATCACGGGCTGCCGAAACTACCGTTCGAACAGGGCCCGGTTCGCGAGCAGGACGATCGTTCGATTCGCCCCAAAATCAATTACATCGATCAATAAGAGCACACACACATTGTGCGCTGACCATCCGTGATCCACCGTCCCTGGACCAGGCCCTGCTTCGGTCCGGAGCATAATTGGACAATCATTGTTCCACGGAACGGGGAAGCCCATTCTGTCGCTTCTCGCACGCGCAATCAACCATCGGAATTGGTCCTGCCCGGGGGCTTCGCGGGCGGGGGTACCCCGGGAGGGCCTAACAAACCACTTTTCCAATCGATGTCTTCATTCTCGGGCGGCCGGTGTGAAAATTCGCATTCCGGGCGCGCCGATTATTATTTACCAAGCGTTCGAAACAAACAGAGCGGCGCAGGGAATGGGTCGGACCGAATTTGCAAAAATTTGACCACCGCGTTCGGGCGGGACCGAATTCCGACCGAATCGGATCCATATTGTTTGCACGGGAATTTGTGCCACACAGCAGCACTTTAGTTTTACTTATTTTGGAGGCTCGTTCTTGTTTTGCTAAAAGTTAAATATGACCTAATCGTTATATGAGTAAGGTTCGTCTACATTCGAGACATGGTTGGTTGTAAAATCAGTGAATGAATCGGATAAAACCCCGAATCCAGCAGAAGAAGGCGGTCAATTAAAGCTAACCGGCTTCCGGTTTAAATGGATGCATTGGCGTACGCGCAAACGAAAGCTTCTTTCTCTCTCCCTCTCGTGGATCCACCGAAAAAAAGGAGTTCCATCTTACAACGGGAACAAGATAAAGAGAACCCGTCACGTCCTTGGCCATTTTTCCGAAAACACGAGTAAAAACCCCACGCGTCCCACGTGGCGCAGCGCGGGTGTTAATACCGAAAAAAAAAACGCTTCACACGCCTTCACTTAGCCCCATTGTCCTCTTAACCTGCTTCCGGTTGCGGCGAACAAGGCGACCCGACCGCCTGAGGAAAATCGGGCCAGAAGCAGGAGATAAAGACGGGACCACTCCACCCCCTCCGCTAGCCTTGGTCCTTTGTTTCCGTTTGCAAACGCCGCCGCTGAAAGGACATAATTAAACACGATTAAATTCACACCTCCAAATGTTTGCCGCCTTTTTTCCCCCTTGTTTTATGTCCCTTTTTGCGCCCAGACCCTTTCGGAGCGGGTGAGCGAAAACTTTAACCCCTCAGCCGGAGGAGCGCGAGAAACACAAGAAAATTAGGTACCGGTTCCCCGGAATCTGGCCCCGGGTGGCCCGCGCACCTGATTTTGGGTTCTATTGTTTCACAACGTAAAAGTGCTACCGCCCAGGGCCCCAAACAGTTATCGGATTGAGTGACAAACATAGAGGAATCCCCCGGCCGGGAAACGATAAGCAGCGCGATGTTTGAGCAAATCAAAGTCACAGGGAACTGGGGTCTTGAGATTCGGGTTTTTGGGGGTAAATATTCGACACCCCAACCGCAAATCCGACACGCGATCCAGCGTCCCTGATGAAGCCGAGTGTTTGGCAGTCGGCCGCTCACTCGTTTGTTAATCCACTTACGTTTGATTTCAGCACCTCCGTGGAGAGATGCCACCGGGATTTAGCCGGAGCGCGCTCAAGAGGGCGCCCAAGGAAGAAGAGTTTGGCGCACCGTCAGCGCTCCGGAACGAGCACTCCGATGATTTGCAATGTGCAAATAAATACTGTGTGGGGCCTTCGTCGGGAGAACCACCAGCCTGCCAGCCAACCGGTCGGCGGATGTCTCGGCAAAAACGCACCCTGTCGATAGTGTTTAGCGTGGCCGTTTGCCGAAAATCCAATTATCACGTGGTCAGAAACAGGATACCGCGCGGGGGCATGACGGGATCGAGCGCCGAACCGGAACAAGCCGGAAGGTCCGGGGTCAGGCCTTCCCGAAAGGGGGTTTGTGCTGTGCTAGTTCGTTAGTGTTGTCAGTAACACGGTGCCCACGATGCCCCGGTGCAAAACGGGGCCCCCTCTTTTGCCGACCGAGTCCGGGACCACTCGTCGTCGGAGATTGAGCACATTGTAAATTTTCGGGCGCGTTTGCATTTATTTGTGAGCATTTTTGCCACCTTCCCATAGGCGAGTCCCGAGCAGCAGCTCCAAGACGGAACAGGACGCCGAGCCGCCGTTGGGGCTAAAGTTTATGTTGCTCTCGAACACACTTCCGGTCCTACGGCGGCAATGTGCGTGCGGCAAGTACGGAACGGAAACCAGCCAGCCAGCCAGAGGGGGGCGGTCGGGAGATAGAGCACAGAAAAGATTGATATATGTATCCTCGCACGTTTCCGGTGGCTGCGGTTGACACACGGAAACATCGACAGGCGGAACCGGGCGAGCGACTGCAACGCTCCCGCGGTCCCGGAACCGTTCCTTCTTCGGTAACACCAGAAGGATGTAGAACAAGCTGACGGTTTTACACCCTTTTGCCGGCAAAAGTTTTGCCGGTGCAGAAACTTTTGCACCACCGCCGCCATCGTCGCCCAGGGTGGTACACCAAGCCCAGGGTATTAGCAATAAACGTCAGCCAAGGGCGATAGAGCCCGCCGGCCTCTCAATCCGGTCATTCTTCGTGTACGCCGAGCACACGGTGTACACGGGCGGTTTCCTCAATTTGCAAATTGAAACACTTCCGGCCCCGGTCGCTCTCGTTCTCGTAAACGGCACTACAAACGGGACGGGGAAGCTCAAATACTACATGCCGCAGCTGTAACGAAGCTCGGCAGCGGGGCCGGAAGTCTCGAGTACTGCCTCCACCTACCGAGCCGCGAGGGACGGATGGGTGAGATACAATTTACTTAGTAAATTATAACTTTTCGTTCAATTTCAACTCCGGAAAGGAATCGCTTCCAAATCGACGGACCGGGCGGATGCGGCAAGACTCTGCCCGCACCCGGGCCGGGGCACAATCGGTCGAACAGCACGGGGTTCGGCAAGTGGCAAGATAAAGTTTCTGCTCGTCAGAAGACGAGGAAAGCGCTTTCGTGCGCCGGTTGGAAGCAAATGCGAAGACAACGATGCGAACACTTTTGCTTACGTACGATTGATGTTTCGTTGACTATCTGTATTTCGATAAACCGTTGTACCGTATTTTCAAATTCAAACGGCAGTCACGTCATTCAGAGAGTTGCGCGACATTTTCTGTTGCGCTTCATTTCTGTTATACTGTTATATATACTGTTATACTGTTATACGAATAACTGTTATACATAACTGTTATACCAATAACTGTTATACGAATAACTGTCATACGAATATATATAAACAAAATGTATATATATAAACATATAAACAAAGAAAAGTGCTACGAAATTCGATTTCATTTCATTTCCTTCAGACAGTAAACAACAACTGGCGACAATCTCACCGTAAACCGTAAGTTGTTCGTCGAAGGTTCGCCGGATTGTGGTATTAAACCTCTTTCCTTGCCTTAGATCGCCACGGTCGAAGAAGCTCTTCCGGATCGAGTTTGCAGCTTCGTCTTTGCTATCCAATAGAGAGACGCAGGATGGGTAAAGTATTTCTCGATCACATCGGAGGCCAGAAGCTGTACAATTGTGCTGCCTGCGAAACCAATCTGACCAACAAGAGGGAATTGATCAGCACAAGATTCACCGGGGCCACAGGTAAGAATGCCAGCCTTACCAGCTTCATCTACTCACACATGCTGTGCTCTTTTCCAGGGCGTGCCTATCTGTTCAAGCGAGTGGTCAATCTTACGTACTCTCAGGTTCAGGACCGTGTTATGCTCACTGGTCGCCATATGGTTCGCGATGTGATGTGTAAAAACTGCAAAGCCAAACTGGGCTGGATGTACGAGTTTGCTACCGAAGAAACGCAAAAGTATGGTTCAATGTGGCTCCCGCTTCTTCCATCTCACTGCAATGAACATTGCCACCCGTTTCAGGTACAAAGAGGGACGAGTTATCTTGGAGCATGCCCTCATCACCGAATCCGAAGGCTTTCCGGATGTGTGAACGCGTGAATCGTTAGATTTAGGCCCTCCCTAGTTGATAACGGGTCGCGCTGTTTACACCAGCCTTTCTTTATTTAAGCCCTACGTGTATCATCATCCACTACAAATAAATCGACCGCTCATTTGACGCCCAACTTTTGTGCAGCTGCGATAGCGTTTTCGTTGGCCAGCATCTGAAACTCTTGAAATCGCTGCGAAATGCGTTGATTCATCTTGAGGAACTTCTCCATGCAGTTGAGCGCACATTTATCCTGCGGGAGACCAGTTAAGCGTGTGAACAATTGGTGCAATAAATAGACTTGACACTACTAACTTCCTTGTCGCTGACCGTACGCCCCGTAAACTCGTTCACACAGTCTATGAAGCAGAGCTCGGACAGCTTGTTGTAGGAAAGAAGGAAGTCTGAAAACTGTTGTCGGAAAGGTAGAAGCGGAATGAGTCTGGTAACAGGTAAAGAGGACAGGAGGTTACGTACGGATTTGATTTGATCCTTGTCAAGCTGGTCGATTGATATTTGTGTGGCCATTACTAAGCTGGACTCACTGACGGAATCACACGATTTCTAAATTCGAGGCCGTTTGCGGAGTTTTGCTTTCGGCAAAGCATGCAATCCGCAATCTCGGGCTGAACTTGTTTTGACGGCCTTCGATAGACGATTGAGGGTTGACGGCCACGAAGAGAACTTCCTTTCGAACTATGTGTTTGTTAAGTGTGATGATTACGCACGAACTAATATTGTGCTATAATTTACAAACTATACCCAAGCACGTATTGTTTGACTGTGATCTCTTCCTCAAACCAGAAATGAAAATTGTTTTTAATCATTCGCTCTTCGCTTCGAAGCAAATCTCGCTTGCAACCAAACTCGCCCGATGAATTATCTTGTTTCATTTTTCCTGAAAAGAAAAACACGAAACTCAAACGTGAAACGTCAAAACGCAAATAGCAGGCTGTCAAACGTTCAGCTCGCGTTCAATCCTATGCTTTCAATCGCGTTGGTAATCCTAGTTCGCGGCTCCAGCAGTAAAAGTTTGTATTGTGTTCTGTGAATTTAGCAAGTGGCCACGCACGATGGCTCCGACCGTGCAGAACGGTGCGAACGGTGCGGACAAACGACCGGTTCGCCAACAGGAACGCAGGTAATGTGTTGAGATTCCGAATCAGCAGTACGTCTTCGCCGACGATGGTGCGTTGATTGTTGCTTTGCTTCGCAGGTCGGAGCTGATTTGCCGTGTGAAGTACTGCAACACGCTTCCCGACATTCCATTCGATTTGAAGTTCATCACGTACCCATTCGAGAATGATCGGTTCATCCAGTACAAACCGACATCGCTAGAGCGCAACTATCGGTACGAAGTGCTCACCGAACACGATCTGGGCGTTACGATCGATCTGATCAACCGCGACCTGTACCAGATCGATCACAATGCCCAGCTGGATCCGGCCGATGAGAAGCTACTCGAAGAGGACATACACACTCCGCAGGACTCGATGCGCAGCAGCCGTCATGCGAAGAGCGTGTCGTGGTTACGCAAATCGGAGTACATCTCCACCGAGCAGACGCGTTTCAACCCGCAAACGATGGAGAAGGTTGAGGCGAAGGTCGGGTTCAATGTAAAGAAGAGTTTGCGCGAAGAAACACTCTACATGGACCGGGAGGCTCAGATCAAGGCAATTGAGAAGACATTCGACGACAACACGAAACCGATCACGACTCACTACAGCAAACCGGGCGTCACACCGGTGGAGGTGTTGCCCATGTTTCCGGACTTTGCCAACTGGAAGTATCCTTGTGCGCAGGTCATCTTTGACTCGGATCCGGCGCCGAGTGGCAAGAACGTGCCGGCGCAGATCGAGGAGATGTCACAGGCCATGATTCGCGGTGTGATGGACGAGAGCGGCGAACAGTTCGTGGCATACTTCCTGCCGACGGAGGACACACTCGAGAAGCGTCGCCGGGATCTGGTGAACGAAATGCTGTACGAAGACGAAGAGGAGTACGAGTACAAGATGGCGCGCGAGTACAACTGGAACGTGAAGAGTAAGGCATCGAAGGGATACGAAGAGAACTACTATCTTGTGCTGCGCCAGGATGGCATCTTCTACAACGAGCTGGAGACCAGAGTACGGTTGAGCAAACGTCGCCAGAAAAATGCACAACAGCAGAGCAACACGAAGCTGGTGGTCAAGCATCGCCCGCTCAACGTTAACGAGCACCGTGTGCAGCGGTATCGCGAACGTCAACTGGAGCCTCCGGGCGAAGAGGACGACGAGGACATCGAGGAAGAAGAGGAAGAGGAGCCCGAAGAGGCTGACGAGACGCAAGCAAGCCAACCCGTCGAGAGCAGCAAGCCAGACGACGGCAGCGCCAAGGAAAAGAAAGCCGGCAGAGCAAGCCGCTCCAGAAGTCGCTCTCGCTCGGGATCACAAGGATCCGAACGATCGCGCTCTTCTCGGTCACGATCAAGGTAAGCAAAAGGAGTACGGCGGATTAGCGGATGAGAATTTATGAGACTTTGTGTGTATGAAATTTTCGTAGATCGGGCACAAGGTCGCAATCGCGATCGGTTTCGCGAAGCCACAGCCGCTCAAAGTCGGCCAGCCGTAGCAGAAGCCGATCCGGCTCGGGAAGCCGCAGTCGCAGTCAATCGAGAAGCCGTACACCATCGGCAAGTCGCAGCCGAAGCCGTTCTCGCTCTCGTGGTTCTGGTTCCAGGCGGAGTTCTGCCTCCCGTTCACGTTCTCGCTCCCGATCGCGTTCTCGTTCACGTTCTGCATCCGGTTCTGGCTCTCGCAGTCGCTCGGGTACACCAGTCCATAGTGGCAGTGGTTCAGGCAGTGGATCAGGCAGTGGATCAGGCAGTGAGTCAGAATAATGCCAATGCACGGAACTTGCAACTTTTGTTTCGACCAACCCCGGAGAATATTACTTCTGTAGGAATAATATAATATGCATTCTTGGACTTTTAAATAAAGTTAAAATAAAACACTAATTAAAGTGAAATGAAGATCTTACTCTATTGTCGCATGTATGGCTCAGGCTGGTCATATCATGAGAATAACAAAAGATGAAACAGTCCGTTAGGCCTTCTTAATGTTGCTTTAAAGATTTCTTATTTCAATCAAAAACCAGTTTCTGTAGAAAATTAATTTCATTGAGCTTATTACATTTTTGATAACTGCTATTTCATACATTTCAGTATTCACCCTTCTTATTCAACCTTGTTTTTTACCCTTCTTACCCTTATTGCGAATTTTCGAATGTACTGTTCGATTGGCTGAACGCTTTGTCACAGACTTTACACTGGTATGATCTTTCGTTGGTATGAGTGCGGATATGAATCTTTAGGTTATATGACCGTGTGAACCTTGATGAACAATGAGGACACTGATGCAGTTGGTCCTTATTGTGAATTTTCGACTGATTGTTGCCATACCTTTTAATCCTTATTGAACTCCAACTTACTCAACACCCTCCTCTTTCTTAATAAATGCCGAAGCTTTTATTTTGCCTGTAATATATCGTATATTAAAGCACTTTTGTAAAATCGGCCACTTTGCAGTTGTTTATTAAACAAAGATTGCTTCAATGTGTTTTGCCTTTTGACAATCGGTCGATTTTTGACAAGAAAAAAAAGAGAAAGAGGAAAGAGAAAAAAGAAAAGAACGAGACAAATTTTCTTGCATGAGCAGAAAGAGCTAAATTATTTTTTTTTTAATTATAGAGGCGTTTGGCAGTAGTAGCTTAAATTTGCCTCTTCAGAGCTAAAGTAACGTTTGCCGGTTTCGGTTTTCAAATTCGCGCAAATGATGTTAATCCAATGTTTGCGATAAAATAATTTACGACATTTTACTACTAGCACATATTTTTATACGCAATGTTCCAATGTACTTCACTATCTGCGATACACCGTTCAAGCATGGTGGCCAAACAATGGGATATCCCGTGAGGAACTCCACCGTCGATGTTAACAGCGACCGATTGAAATTCGAATCTGGGAACGCAGATGGAAGTGAATCGGGCACACCTTACGAAGAGGAGCGAACGAGATGTGCAGAGAGGCACTTGATTGGAACCGGCAAGGGCAACGCAGGAGAAGCAGGCCTAGAGGATCTTGGCGGCGAAGCCTGGCCAACGACATCCGGGCTGTTGACGACAACCTTGTGCCAAGTGAAAGCGATAGCTGGTTGTAAAGTTTGGGGCGATCCCCGTGCGTGCGAAGGTACGCAGATCGCCGGCGTTTCACGCGCAAACGCGGTCACTTACTTCCGTTCAGGTATTACTTTCGTGATATTTAACATTTATTTATTTAGCGATGCTGTTTTTAACCCTTTACCAGGTGCTCTGCGTTGGCCTAGACGCTGTTTACGAGAAACAGTCACGTTCCCAACACGGGTAGTCTCTAACGGTTCCAGCAAATCTTCACTTTCTATATAAATCTTATACAGCTGTTTTACTTCATCCCTTTGTCCCGCCGATAACACGGCGGACGTATCAGTGTGTGTGCGATGATAACACACGAATACACGCCTTGTATCCGTATCCGTATCCGATAAACTGATCATGTCATGAGCACAGCAGAATAGTCTTCTTGGGCCGTTGCTTTAAAGGATTTTTATTCTATTTAAAACCCAGTTTCTATGGAAAATATATTTTATTGGGCTGATCGTTGCTGATTGTGAACTTTCGCTAACTGCTATCGTCGAATTCATACATTTTAGTATTCAAAGATACAAAATTCAAACTTATTCTAACCCAAACTTGAATGAACAAATGAAATGATTAATGAGTTTTACCCTTCGTGTGAATTTTCAAATGTCCTGCCAGATTGCATGATTGGCTGAACGCTTTGTCACAGACTTTACACTTGTAGGGCTTTTCGCCAGTGTGAGTGCGGATATGAATCTTTAGCTTCGATGGCTGTGCGAACCTTGATGAACAGTGAGGACACTGATGCAGTTGGTCCTTATTGTGAATTTTCGAATGTTCTCCCAGACGGCTTGCTGAATGGAAGGCTTTGTCACAGACTTTACACTGGTATGGTCTTTCGCCGGTGTGAGTGCGGATGTGATCCTTTAGCCTAGATGAATGTGTGAACGTTGATGAACAATGGGGACACTGAAGCTGTTGGTCCTTATTGTGTATTTTGGAGTGACGTACTAGCTCGCTTGATTGCTTGAACGCTTTGTCACAGACTTTGCACTTGTAGGGCTTTTCGCCGGTATGAGTGCGGATATGTTTCTGTAGGTTAGATGAGTTTGCGAACATTGATGAACAATGCGGACACTGATACTGTTGGTCCTTGTTGTGTATTTTCGAGTGTACTTTCAAACGGGTTGCTGAATGGAAGGCTTTGTCACAAACATTACACTGGTATGGCTTTTCGCCGGTGTGAGTGCGGATATGAATCGTTAGGTCATATGA
This sequence comes from Anopheles bellator, assembly GCF_943735745.2. Taxonomy (NCBI): domain Eukaryota; kingdom Metazoa; phylum Arthropoda; class Insecta; order Diptera; family Culicidae; genus Anopheles; species Anopheles bellator. The sequence continues at coordinate 2,287,819 of NC_071286.1, read as the reverse complement.
CTTTGTGAACATTGCTGCACAATGATGACACTGATGCTCCTTATTGTGAATTTTCGAATGTTCTGCCAGAGTGCCTGATGAATAGAAGGATTTCTCACAGATTTTACACTGGTATGGCCTTTCGCCGGTGTGAGTGCGGATATGAATCTTTAGGGCAGTTGACTGCGCGAACGTTGATGAACAATGCGGACACTGATGCTGTTGGTCCTTGTTGTGTATTTTCGAATGTTTTGCCAGAGTGCCTAATGTACTGAACGCTTTGTCACAGACTTTACACTGGTATGGCTTTTCGCCGGTGTGAGTGCGGATATGAATCTTTAGGCTAGATGACTGTGCGAACATTGATGAACAATGCGGACACTGATAGTGTTGGTCCTTGTTGTGTATTTTCGAATGTCCTCCCAGATGGCTTGCTGAATGGAAGGCTTTGTCACAGACTTTACACTGGTATGGCCTTTCGCCGGTGTGAGTGCGGATATGAATCTTTAGGGCAGTTGACTGCGCGAATGTTGATGAACAATGTGGACACTGATGCTGTTGGTCCTTATTGTGAATTTTCGAATGTGCTGCCAGACTGCTTGATGAATAGAAGGATTTCTCACACATTTTACACTGGTATGGCTTTTCGCCGGTGTGAGTGCGGATATGAAT
>NC_071286.1:2149239-2287068 GCF_943735745.2 Anopheles bellator | reverse complement strand
AATGCGGACACTGATAGTGTTGGTCCTTGTTGTGTATTTTCGAATGTGCTGCCAGATGGCTTGCTGAATGGAAGGCTTTGTCACAGACTTTACACTTGTATGGCCTTTCGCCGGTGTGAGTGCGGATATGAATCTTTAGGGAAGTTGACTGCGCGAACGTTGATGAACAATGCGGACACTGATGCTGTTGGTCCTTATTGTGAATTTTCGAATGTGCTGCCAGAATGCTTGTTGAATGGAAGGCTTTGTCACAGACTTTACACTTATATGGCCTTTCACCGGTGTGAGTGCGAATGTGAATCTTTAACATGTTCAAAGCTGGATATGTTGCGGAACATTGAGGGCAGACGTGCTTTGGAGGTCTTTTACGATGGCTTTTGAGGTTTCTCTGTTCATGATCGAAGAGATCATTCGTTGTTTGCAGCTGTTGCCCTCTCTTCGACCGCGCATCGACCTCTTCGTACTCTGATTTAATTGCAATTTGATTATCCTCTGCCTCGAATAAATCATCAGGTGTGTTACCACAACATTCATATGTCCTATTCGCTTGATGAACAGTACAACACTTCTGATTCAAGTGCAAATCCTTCGCCTCATCCGACGTAGTAACTTCAGTTTCAATTGACAACTTTGTGCCATCTGCACACATGTTCTTTGACATGTCTCGACAGTGGTCTTCTCGATCCTGACAGACCAATTCAAAAGGATTTGTTTGCAGCTCGTCCTGTTCATGATCCAGTATAGCATTCGTTTGTAGCCGATACTGCTCATCGACATCTACATACTCTAATTTGATAGTAATTGCTTCTGCTCTTCTGTTTTCTTCTGCTTCGAATGGTTGGTTGGCACAACATTCATATGTGCTATTAGCTTGATGAACAATACAACACTTCTGACTCAAGTGTAAATCCTTCGCTGTATCCGGTGAGGTAATCTCCGTTTTAATTGACAGTTCTGTGCCAACCGTTTGTTCGCCAGAGTGGTCAAAATGGTCTTGACTGATTCTCGCTGTGTTCTGCAGTTGAATAAATCTATCGACCAAATCATTGTTTTCATTGCATCGCCAGTGAAACAGATCCATCTTTTTCAAGCGCGCTTCGCACATCGAGCACAAATACGATAGAACTCCAGGTAAGAAACTTATATGGAAAAATAAGAGTTTCATAGACCAGTTTTTCTTGTGGAACAAGGAGATGTTTGTTGTTTCAATTTTACTACCTCAAAACCGATAATATCGAAGATTGTTTGAAGTTTACATTACCAGGAACCGTCGCGCGTTAGAGCAACCAAAGCATCAACATCGGCCGACACTATCGGATAGTCTTGCGGTTCTGAAAAATGATTCGCTATCATATCTTTAAATCCTTATTGAACACGAACTTACTCAACATCGTTCTCTTTCTTGATAAATGCCGAAGTTTTTATTTTGCCTGTAATATATCGTATATTTAAGCACTTTTGTAAAATCGGCCACTTTGCACTTTAATAAACAGAGGATGCTTCAATGTGTTTTGCCTTTTGACAGCTTATGGAAAGAGAAAAAGAAAGAGCCATATTTTCTTGCATGAGCAGAAAGAACCATATTTTCTTGCAAGAGCAGAAAAATTCGAATTTGTTCGTCAACAACGGCGTCTGTCTTTCATTTCAGCGCACTCATTTCGATCATTTGATTAAAATCGTTTATATGCTGCAACGGATTAAGTAAATTTACTTCGATTCGCCGGATGATGACTACAATTATGATGATGCTACCACTTCCACTACCGTTATATCGCCGTGTCTGATAATCACTTTGTATTTCCTGTCCAAAATAATGGAAAACCAATACAAAATTAATAAAAAAGAGACTGTACTGTACGCGCAATTGAAGACGACAAACGCTTTTCATGAACGTCTCTTTGCAGTACTTCTTTTTCGACTGTTTTAGTATCCACGTTTAAACAACAGAAATTGTAAAAACATTGTTGTTTGTACATACAAACTCTACAAACTTCCCCGTACCCTGGCTGACATTTTGTATTTGCTTGCGTTTGGCCGCCCGCGCGATCGTGATGCAAGAAGTCGAAGTATGGTCCTGAGTTCTAAATGTCCGAGAAATTTTAAAATTCCTTTCTGCACGGCAAACACTTTGTTTCGTTGCTTGCTTTACAACCGTTTCCATGGTGATGTGCTGCAAACATATGCATTCTTCTGTGGTGTAGTGCAATTTTCGGAGTAGTTTCAGCGAACCGCAATGAATCAAAAACCTGTTTGGGAGGATAGGCAAGTCAAATTCGATATTCCATCAATGTAAGAAGGGATGTGGGTCGGAAAGAAGTACACAGCACAATAAGATTCCGTTTTACTTTCAGCTACAAAACGTTGCGCAGCGGCGAACGTATGCTGGAAGCGTTCGACTGCGTAGAGGATACTAAGGGCAACAGTGGAGATACGGGCCGCATTCTGGCGACCAACCTGCGAGTAATATGGTACTCGGTGACATCCAATCGCTTCAGTCTTTCCATCGGCTACTCCTGCATACTGACTATGAACACCAAAACGGTTGTATCGAAGCTACGAGGCACGACACAGGCATTGCACATTCTCGGCGTCGGAAGTAACTCGCGCTTCGAGTTTATCTTCACGCACATGCTGGCCAACACGAAACATTTCGCACCCATTTTCGACATCTACCGACTTTACCAGGCTTCGACGATTTACCGCGAACTGAAGCTACGATCGTCGATCTTGGTCGCCGGTCAGCTGCAGGTCTTGCCACAAGAACAACTCTTCAACACCATCAGTGGCGTGTGGAATCTCTCCAGCGATCAAGGGAACCTGGGGATTCTGATCATCAGTAACGTGCGCTTGGTGTGGTTCGCCGAGATGAACAATAGTTTCAACATTTCGCTCCCGTACCTGCAGATTGCCAGTGTACGGATTCGCGAGTCCAAGTACGGGCCAGCTCTGGTCATTCAAACACTGGAAACTGGTGGTTCATATGTGCTCGGTTTTCGTATCGATCCCTCGGAACGGCTGGGCGACGTGTACAAAGAGCTACTTTCGTTGCACAGTGTCTACACGGAAACGCCCGTGTTTGGGGTCGCCTACGAGGCTCCGGTCGACACGGAGCGTCCTCCGAGTGAAACGTTCGACGACATCGAAGAGTTTGAATCGGAGGCGGGGGGAGAAATTAATTCTAAATTTACTGCCTATCTTGCCGAAACTGACAACGGATCGACCGGTAGTGGACGCCAGCCGTTCTATTGCAAGGAGCTGGGCTTCGCAATGGAATCCCTGAAAGAAGGATACACGGTCAAGGATCTATGGGATGTGCTCCCATCGCAGTAAGCGGACCTACTTGGAATGGAGAAACCGATCCGCATGCGTATAAACACACCCAGTCGCGACCTGCGTTTGACAACAAACTTTTTTCCATCTTTTCATTGGGAATTTTGCGTCGTTCCGCAATAAAGTTACGTTTATTGAAAGTTAAAAGCTTCGTCGTGTTATTATGGGTTTTAATGAGGCGTTTAACTACGTGCTTTTCAATAATCCCGTCTCAAGCAGCATGTGGTCGCTAGCGGCGAACGGCGCCAAGGCTGTGGTGGGTATCCCGTGAATCTTGTTTCGCGTTTTCACTCATGTGTGCCGGTACATTGCAGGGCCTCAAGCCGAAAGCTTTAACTCAAACGGCTGCCACGCATACGGTTGCTGCGGTGGCCACTGCCTCGCAGCAAGCCCTTCCGTCGCTTTACAAGATCCTTGGCCACAATCGACACATTCTGAAGCTGGCGGGACTAAGCGGTGCTACGGCGGTCATGCTGGGTGCCTACGGTGCACACCATCGGTTCGCGATGAATGACGATGAAGACCGTGATCCGAAGAACATTTTTGAAATGACCAATCGCTATCACTTTATCCATTCCCTGGCTCTGTTGGCGGCCCCTCTTGCTCGGCGTCCTTATTTGGTAACCCATTACCTACATCCTTTGGGCTGTTCACGCGTATTACTACTGATTTCGTTTCGTTCCAGACTGCACTCTTGATGGTGTCCGGAATGGGGCTGTTCTGTGGCTCCTGTTACTACATTTCTTTCACCAACGATCGACGCGTGGTGCAATTCACTCCGGTCGGTGGATTTTTGCTCATCTTCGGTTGGCTGTCGTTCGCAATTTAACTCAAGACAGAAATGGCACACCCAAAGACGGTTCTTACAATTCATTACCCATGTACTTTAGCATTTGGTAGGAACGAGGTAAAATAAACATCTTTAATCGTGTGTATGTTGCGTGAAACAGTTTACAAAACAATTACTTTGGGTTTCAAATTGCACCGCTCGATTACGTATTGCGGCAGACAGAAGGTTGGATTGACGGGCTTCAAACGTTTGTCGCCTAGCAACGAAAGGGCACCCAGCCCGAATAGGGTGTGAAAAATATCGGGCATGTTCCCGGTGCGATCGGCAAACCCGCCCGTTTCCGCGTCCTGGCAGGAAAGGATAAAGTGCTCCAACTTTTCCGCGCTTATCCAGTGCAGCCGACCGATGATGGTGAGCGAAGCCAGCACCCACCAGGAGTAGCACACGTCCGGTAGCTTCTCAGGGCGCCCGTTCAATCCTCCGCTCGGTAGTTGCCGCTCACACAACCACCACGCCAACCGCTCGCAGTCCAGCCGGTGCAGTTGATCCGTGATCGACAGGAAGCCAACACAGCAGTAAATCAGCCCAGCGTGACTTTCTGCGCTCGGTTTCGACCCGAATCCTCCATCAGCGTTGCAGCATGCCATGACAAAGTTTACCGCCTTCTCCAGATCGATCACTTCCATGCGGTTCTGCAGAAGGAAAGAACGTCCCGTTGGGTCAGCAAACAATTAAGCGATCGTAGCGCTCCGTGCGACTCACAATCAAGCTAAGAATGGCCACGGCGCAGAACGAAAAGCGAGTATCCACTTCACCCCACTTGTCACCGAAGAAACTTCCGTCGAGCTGCTGTAGCGACGCGACGTACTTGGCGATCGTCTGGGTGTCAATCGCATCGAGACTTTCGTAGATAACAAGGATCTGGACAGCACTGAGCGTGTACAGGATGTGCGGATCGTGCCCATCGCACGCAGCGATCCCACCCGTGATCGGGCATTGGCACTTTCGGATAAACTCGATGATCGATTGCTTCTCCAGGCGGTCCAATTTGTCCATCAGATCGAGCCCCGTTACACCCCAATAGATGCCGGACATTCGCAAAAACTCCGTCATGCAGTATTCCTACGGAGGGAGAAGCTAAACGTTAAAATTCGAGGCACGACGCCGTGGCCGTGGCACTTACGTAGTCGTTCTTGTCGTTGCCATGATTTGCAATATAGTCGACGTGCTTTTCAAAGTACAGTTCCCGTGAGTCACTGCTTATTGTCACATCATTCGAGGTGAAGGCCTGCGAAATGCACAGAAATCGATTACGAATGGAACGGCAATCATATTGTACAGACTCTTTTCTTACCATTGCACAAGCGAGCATTACTGGCCCTCCGCAAATCGGTAGCAAATGCCAGAAATTTAGCTCGACCGTCTAATCAGGAATGACCTTAGGAAAACAAGGAAATGTCAAATTCATTAGCGACTTTCGCCTTTTCAGCGCGCACAGTTTGCACCGTTGGAACACTAAGCTTACCTTTCGCCGCTGACAGGTCAACCCGAAGCGCTTGACAGATCGAAACACGTAAAATTTAGTAACGTCAAATAAACAAACGCTGGCTTTGATTACACTTCTGCGCTAAGTAAACATCTGACCAAATGATTCACTACGTGCAACGTACGTATTCGCGTACCCTTCGCTGATAAAGAACGGCTTCATTTTCGGTGCCTGCGGGATTAGTACGTGCGGGTGAATCATACGGCGTAGCTTGACTCTGGAGCTTAAGAGCTTATTGGCAACATCACCAGCGAGCGCCGGTCCGGTCTTGGTGTTGAGCGGAATTTAGCACCGCCGCCTGCCCAGCGAAAAGCGAACCACCTGATCGAGCGGGGTGAACCACAGAAACAACGTACGTGTCAGTGTATTACGTGTCGAATCGGCCGAACGATGGGAGTTGTTGGAAAAGGCAACGGGATGCGTGCACTCATCCTAGTCGGTGGCTACGGGACGCGGCTCCGTCCACTGACTCTCAGCACACCGAAACCACTGGTAGAGTTTGCCAACAAACCGATCCTCCTGCATCAGATCGAAGCGCTCGTCGAGGCCGGTGTCACGCAGGTTATTCTGGCCGTGTCGTACCGTGCCGAGCAGATGGAGGCTGAGCTGAAACTGCAGGTCGAGCGGCTCGGCGTTCGGCTTATCTTTTCACACGAAACCGAGCCCCTTGGGACGGCGGGCCCTCTGGCGCTGGCCAAATCGATTCTCAGTGAAAGCACCGAACCGTTCTTTGTGCTCAACTCGGACATCATTTGCGACTTTCCGTTCAAAGAGCTGGAACAGTTCCACCGGCGGCACGGTCGCGAGGGTACGATCGTTGTGACTCGCGTCGAGGAACCCTCCAAGTACGGTGTGGTGCTGTACGCGGACGACGGGAGCATCAAGAGCTTTATCGAGAAGCCGCAGGAGTTCGTGAGCAACAAAATCAACGCCGGCATGTACGTACTCAATCCGTCCGTGCTGCGGCGCATCGAGCTGAAGCCTACTTCGATCGAGAAGGAAATTTTCCCCGTGATGTCTCACGAGAAGGAGCTGTACGCGTTCGAGTTGCACGGTTTCTGGATGGACATCGGACAACCGCGCGATTTCCTTACCGGCATGTGTCTCTACCTGACCTCGCTGCGCCAACGGCAACCGGAGCGACTGTACGGCGGACCGGCAGGCTTCGTGGGGAACGTGCTGGTTGATCCGTCAGCCAAAATCGGAGCAGGCTGTCGCATCGGTCCGAATGTTACCATCGGTCCGAACGTGGTGATCGAGGACGGAGTGTGCATCAAACGGTGCACCATTTTGAAGGACGCCATCATCAAGTCACACTCGTGGTTGGACAGTTGCATTATTGGGTGGCGCTGCGTCGTCGGGCGCTGGGTACGACTCGAGGGCACCACCGTGCTCGGGGAGGACGTAATCGTGCAGGACGAGATCTATATCAACGGCGGGCAGGTGTTACCGCACAAGAGCATAGCGCTCAGTGTACCGGAACCGCAGATCATTATGTAGGGGCGTCCGTGCCTCCCGCATTCTCCTTCAGCCAGACCAAACTGCCGAACGCCTGTGATGAGGGGCCAACGGTGTTTTGCCCGAAGCGGGCACCATACGCGAAAGCGATGAGCGATGAGCCAAACCGGTTTTCTTCCTCTCATTAACGTTTAAATATAGGCGAATCGGAAGAAGCATCCGGTTGCGTGGGTTTTTTGTCGTAGCGTCCACGGGCGCCCAGTAGACAATCAACGGAAGCGGAATCGACAGTGCGGGCGGGCATTTTTGTTTTTGTTTAACCGAAGAATAGAGGGCCTGCTCTATTGTTTGTTCACGATGGATGCGAAGATCGATTGGTAAGAGTGAGCACACTCGAATTCAAGAGTTGATTTTAATTTTATGTAATCCCATATTGCATTCCAGAAGCGAATAAAATTGGAAACAAATTTTAACACCAAAAGTTGCAAAATTCGTGTGCGGGTTATCGGTCTATTTTAGCAATTTAAAACTACACTTAGGATTTTATGTGTATCCCCCTTACCGGCTAAGTGCGCGATTAAAAGCTGCACCCCGCGGTCTCCGGAACATCATCGCGCGAGGGCGCATTTGCCTACATAATTTCACTCCCTCGCTGGAGGAATGAATTGTACCGGTGACGGGAGGAAACAAATAGGAAAATATCGACATGTATACGATACGTGTAGAAGGGCTGCTTTCGTCACCGGTTTATATCCAAATACTTTAACTGCCATTCATGTTGATCGTCCCCTGCCTAGTAGCGTCCATTGTCGAATCTGTTCGAAACAGACTGTCCGTAGCGGTCTTGTGGTCTTCCGCCGCCAATGAACTGGTTTCCGCGGGACTGATCCATAAATCCTCCGCCACCACCGCCTGACATCGGGAGCGGCTTTCGCTCGTTGTACGTCCGGTCATACCGATCCTGCCCTCCGTCCATATTGCGCCAGCCGCCACCGCCACCACCATCGTTCGACTTGTCGCCCCAATTTCCGAGCGTTGAAATGCTACCAATCTGCCAGCTACTACCGACCACGGCCGTGCTTCCGCCACTATAGCGGCTTCCGGAGGAATTGTTACGATCGCGATCGTCAGCCCGGCTACCACCGCCGCCACTACCGCCATTAAGGCCAGCGCTGGTGCTACCACTACCACGGTAGTCATTCGATCGGTCACTGTACCGGCTCTCCTTGCCGATCGACTGAGACAGCAACCCTCCGGTGGAGCTGCTACCTCCCCCACCACTGCCACCGCCACGGCTTTCGTAGGAGCTTGGTATGGAACGGTCCAGATCGCGTTTGCTGTACCCGCTGTCACGCTTCCCGTAGTCGTCAGCAGCCCGACCGGAGCCTTTGTAGTCGGAACGATTGTCACGCTTGTAGTCATCGTTACTGCCGCCGCCTCCACCGCCACCGCGCTTGTAATCGTCTCCCGAACGTTTGCCGTAATCGTCGGTACCGCTGCGCTTGAAGCTTCCGGCGCGTCGGAAATCGTCCCGTTTCGAGGAGGACGACGATGAGTAGTCGTCCGACCGTTTCTTGTCCGTCTGCGCAAGACGATCGTAGTTGGAACGGCTGCGGAATGGAAGCGAACGTGGGAAAAATTATTCCAAACATCGAGAACCACTCGACAGCGCTTTAAACGGGGCTTGCCGCTTGCAGTTAACATACCTGCCGGAGCCGGAAGAAATTGACGAATCAAAACGTGGCGGCGGTGGTGCTTCAACCCGACGATCTGTTGTCGGACGTTTTCGGTCATCATCGTACCGGTCGGTCGAAGACGGACGCTTCAACGACCTCTTAGCTTCCTCGATTCTGAAATTTGTTATGCAAGAAACGACACCAATGTAACAGTTAGACTGGCGCAGGGCAACATTCGCAGGGAGTTTTCGTGGAAGACTACGGGGAACCCAGGGGTTAAATGTTAAATATTTTAGACACTTTCAAAATAGTTCGAAGAGGCTTCGAGACACGTTTCATCACTAGCCCGAATTTCTCTGCCCAAGACACACTGATCGTACTGCCTGTTGTTGTGGTTGACTGCAGAGACTGAGACTTCGAAAGGCGTAAGGATCTTATCCTCCAGCGTTCATTGCGAACATGTACATCGAGCGTTGCTATCGGGAAAACTGTGGAAAACAAGCCTCGGTCGGTCGGTCGATCGGAGTTTGTCCCTCGCCTTGATTTTCGCCATCTGTCTCTGGGTTAATGTGCTGCTCATGTACAGATCCAAGCAAACATATCATGTATGCATTACACTCATTGCATTCGCAGCCTGGCTCCTTCGATTGAAATTGTCTTTCGTTTGCCGAATGCTCGCCGCTGCTGTCTGAGCTGAGCTGCCGTCAGCTGCAGGTTGCCCATGTCAATAAGCAGGCGCTGATTTACTCCTCCGCGATGCTCCTTCAGCAGAATAATGGCGATGAACCGTAGTCACCATGTCACAAATCGGACCGGCCTACTTTAACACACAACACAACACTTTTTGTTATACACTCTGCGCGCGGACGGGAACAGAAACTTGATCTGACAACCGGCTCGGCTCGAGAATCGATAATGACGAGGATAGGAGAAAGCACTCGGGTTTAGTCTCTCCCGCGTGCTACTACAGACATGGGATGAAAGGTAAAAGATGTTTGGCTGTTCCTGTGTATGTGTGTGAGAGTGAGAGAGAAAAAATTGATTTGCAACCGTACTTCCTTTGCTGGCGCTTCAGCTCCAGGTGCTCGAGTTCGATCTTCTCGCGCTCGAGCTTCTGGCGCTCGCGCACGATCCGCAGCAATTCCGCTTTCTCCTTTTCAATGCGCTCCCGTTCGCTGGCCAGCTTTTCGCGTTCACGCTCCAAGCGCTCCTCCTCCTCACGCTGCCGGGCCCGTATCTCGCGCCGACGGCGTTCCTCTTCGCGCAGCAACCGCTCCCGGTCGCGCAACCGTTGTCGTTCCCTTTCCTCGCGAATCTTCTGCAACGATAGTACCTCGCGGTCACGCGAATGATGCTTGTCTGCGCGATCGCGGCTGCCACGGGGCCGTGGTTCTCGGTCGCGCTGAGTTGACGATCGCCGCACTGGTGAATGACGGTCGTGCGGTGATCGGCTCTTATGGTGGTGCACGCTGCGCTGGTCAGCTCCGATCGGTTTGGTTCCGCGCTCGTAGCTGCTTTTACGCGTGGCACTTACGCTGCGCTGCTTCTCGCTACCGGCGGTGCTTCGACTTTTGTCCCCACTAGGACGACTCTTTACATCACCACCCAGCGACGATCCCTTGCGATCCTTCTCTCCGGTACCAGAAGCCGTCTCTCCGTTCTTCTTCCTGTTGTCCTCCGATGATGATGTCGACTTTGCATCACCTTTGCTGCTACCACCCGTCGTTCCCTTACCCTTTGATGAGGCTGTAGCTCCCGTCTCGGACGATCTTTCCTTGTCGGTGGTTGAAGGTCGGTGAAGTGAATCGGTTGCCGACGACGATTGACGTGATGGGCCGCCGAGTTCCGATTTGGCACGCTCAACGGAAATGATACGACCATGCAGTTCGGTCCGGTGCAGATGGTTGATGCATTCGGTTGCATCCTTTGCCGATGCCATCGTGACGTAGCCGTAGCAGCGCGTTCCAGGAGTTCGCGAGTTGGTCACCACTTTGGCGCCCATCACCTTGCCGTATTTGGAAAAGATCTGCTTCAAATCGGTCGCCCGAGTGAGGGACGACAGCCGCGACACCCACAAATTGCGGCCCACCACGTTTGATGCCCCGGGGCTGCTTCCGCCGGCACTGCTGGCCGCCGTTGGCGTCGGCGTCGATGTTGTCGTCGGTGTTGCCGTCGCCATCGTCGTCGTAGAAACCGCTGCACCGTTCTCACCGCCACCGTCCGTAGTGCCGCCAGCCGCTGCGGTGGTGGTTGGCGAAGTTTTGGTAGACTTTTCACTGCTACCGGCACGGGTCGATGATGCTGCTGCCGCAGATGATGATGATGTTGTTTTTGCTGCCGTGCCGTCTGTAATATATTCCGCGTTTCCGAGCAAAAATATAAACAACACAGAACGATTATTGATCAATAACACCCAACACTCTTGCGCTCGGTGTTTCTGGAAGGGAACGGGGCTCGATGGCCATAGGAAGCTAATGGACTTCTCGTGGCTTGCTGCATCTCTCCCGGGTGACAAACTCGCAAACTCGTCAACTCTGGAACGTGCTCTTCGTTCTCTCAGGGGACTGGACGACAATTCTGCATTCCCGCTGCCCGTAGCATCACCTTGTCGAATTTATCCTTTTTTCTCACTCTCTCTCTCTCTCTCTCTCCCTCTGTCTCTGCTTTGTTTCTTTCTTTCACTCGCTGTGACGTTCGTCTAATGTCTTGTTGCAGCAGTCAATCTGACTGCCCGGCATCGAAATCTGTTCTCACTTTTTGCACCAATAACAATAAACGATAGAACAAAACTAGACAAAAGACGTGAACGTGTACGGAATTGACAAAAAAAAGCTTATCCGCTAAGAATATAAACAAACCATCAAGGCATCGAGAGTAGGACCAAGTATCTCTCGAATACGACAAACAAAAATCACGTTTCTTCGGATTCGGTAAGTGTCTCACTAGCGGAGATCAGTTTACATTACCTTTCTCGCTGCTGGTGCCGGTTGTAGAAATCTTCTCGCTGAAATAGCAAGGTGTGGCAAGTTAGTTTCAACATTACTGTTTGCCCATCATTTGGGAAATTCGCAACGAAACGTACCTTTTGCCGTCGCGCTTCTCATCGCCGTCTTTGACCTGTTCGGAAGCGTTTTCTTCTGTGCTTTCCTCCTTCTTGTTGACATCATCTTTATCGCTCTCCACTACTAAAAAAATATATGGAACGGAACGGATATGAGAACGTTACGTAATTTCGGACAGTAACACTGCCCCCCTAAAACTCGTACCTTCTTTTTTGAGCTCAATTTCCATATTGCTATCGTGCAGCAAGTTTTCTTCGTCTTCTCCGATGGTAAGATTTATGGAATCTTCATTATCCACTTCCTTTGTGTCATCTCTCATATCTTCCGTTTTGATGGCGCGCGTGTCTGGAACCGCATTCTCCACCAACGGATCGGCCGGCTAAAATCACAATCGATACATAAAACCCTTAAACGAGCACTTTTGGTCCCGTAGAAATGTGTGTGTACCTTAACGAAGTCTGCCGATTCCACGTCTCCGTTCTCTTTTTGCTCTTCTGCAACAACTTCCGCGGCCTCTTGCTTATCACTGGCTTCTTCGCTATCTTCCTGTTCGTCCGCTGCGTATTCGCGGATGTTAACCTCTTCCTTCACGACCATGACTACGGGATAAAGCTTCACCGCCTCTTCTTCGGGTTCACTATTCTCTTTGCTGTCAACCGCAGCTTGCTCCGTTGGAGCTTCTGTGACGCTGGATTCGTCGTCCGTTTTGCCACCGCCCTGGTGTGCTTTTACTTTCTTTCCCACTGCTTTGCCGGCCACTATTTCGAATTCTAGCGTCTCCAGATCCTCGCCATCATCCTTCAATGCCTTGCGAAGTAAACGAAAAACGAAATTAGCAATGAATTTTGCTCCATGAGCAACATGATGACGGCCAAAAACGGGTTTCGCGACGAAAAGAAAAAAACGCCTTGATCACCCAACAAACTGCAACGCATCCAATATGGCGTCTCATCCTACCTGAGTGAGCCGTTCGAGCAGCACATTTTTCACGCCATTCCCGTCTTTGCCGCGCTTTTCGAGCTCAAATTTTAGATCAACCACACGCAACTCGCTCAATTTCCGTTTCTCGGGAGTTTCCGTCATTTTCAGTCGTTCCGCGAGACCGAATTATCGTAAAAATTGTCCGCACCAAAACGCAACACCATCTGGCACCGTGTGCGTTGCCAAAGTATTTGGCACGTCCAAGGCAAATTGATGCGGGCATTCCGCGTTTTTGACGTTTCTACTCCGCGGAGCGAAAGAGAAAGAACGAAAGGGTGACATACGGGGAAAGGATACACTGCTTTTAGCCCGCTTTTGACGAATCCTATTTCGAATTTTATTTCCAAATAACACATTCTTTATTTCCTACTTACGTGCCTTGCAATATCCTGTTGCAAATTTTCATGGATCACGGATTTTACTTTTCAAAATACCCCGAATCGATCAACGGTAGTCGATGAAACTTGCCGACGTCGGTGTCGTTTCGTCGATTGTTGACATTATTTCACCAGATTGCTGAGACGAAATCAACGCATTATCAGGTAGAGGTAGTCGGAAGACAGTGAAAGCATCCTTTTGAGAAAGAACGCCGGGTCGCCTTCGGGCGGCGATGGATTTAGTTAAGCAGTAAAAGAGGCACGAGTTGTGAAAGAGTACTGTTCCCAAAGGCACCAGCATGGCGATGGCGCGCAGTGTTGGAAGCGCCGCAACGCTGGCGCCCGGTCAGGATATGGACGATAGTCGGTTCCGTATCCGGCCCTATCAGCAAATACTATCTTCCTGCAGTGGCGCCCTTGTGACATCGCTGTTCAGTAAGTGGCCCCTCGAGTGGTGTCCAATGCAATACGATGTTTTAATGGTCACGTTTTCGCAACTCATTCCAGTGACGCCGTTGGATGTGATTAAAACGCGCCTCCAGGCGCAACAGAAGCTGTTACTGTCCAACAAATGTTATCTCTACTGCAACGGGCTTATGGATCACATTTGTCCCTGCGCACCGAACATGGGCCCGTCGGCCGTCAGCAAACCTACGTTACATTTCACCGGAACTATCGTAAGATGGGCGCAATCTCGTGGACGGCGGGGAACAAGGATCTCATCATCGCTTCTCGTTGTTTGTACTTAGGATGCGTTTTCGAAAATAAGCCGCCACGAAGGAGTCCGCTCGTTATGGTCCGGCCTTGGGCCCACACTGGTACTGGCCCTTCCGACGACGGTCATTTACTTCGTGGCGTACGAGCAGTTTCGCATCCGGCTGAAGGAACTGCACCAAAGCAGAAAGGGAAAGGATGCGGAGCTTCCGTTCTGGTTACCGCTCACGGCCGGCGGATCGGCTCGCGTCCTGGCCGTAACCATCGTGAATCCACTCGAGCTTATACGTACCAAAATGCAGTCTGAGCGATTAAGCTACTCGGAGGTCGGCCAAGCATTCCGCAGTATGCTGCGGGTGCAGGGAGTTCTCGGCATGTGGAACGGATTCTTCCCAACCATACTGCGGGACGTTCCGTTCAGCGCTATCTACTGGACGACGTACGAAACGTACAAAAAGCAGCTTAACGTGACGCAGCCAACATTTTCGGTCAGCTTTGTCGGTGGTGCCATTTCGGGCGGTGTGGCCGCCTTTCTTACGGTACCGTTCGATGTGGTCAAGACGCACCAACAGATTGCGTTCGGCGAACGGTTCCTGTACCCACAAAATGGAGCCAAATCAGCCACCGTTAGCACGTTCGCAATGATGCGCAGGATTTTCGAAGCCAGTGGCATCCGGGGGCTGTTCACCGGCCTTACGCCGCGGTTGGTTAAAGTTGCGCCCGCCTGTGCCATCATGATTGCGTCGTTCGAGTATGGGAAAAACTTTTTCTACTCCTACAACGTGAAACGCTATCAGGAGAAACATGGCCGGGTATCGGGGGCTCCTCCGCTCGGTGGTGGTGGCACTACCGTCGGGGCCTCCTTGGTTAGCAGTACGATGCCCACTTCTTCGCCTACCGTCGTCGCTGCTGCTTCACCATCGCCATCGCACCGTGGTCGGGTACGGTTTTGAATCGGTTGAACCTCCCGCATCTAATTAGTTTCCAACCGATGTTGAGTTATCCGATAGCTTCACACCACCAATCGCCCTGTCCATTCGGAAACGAAAGCCCATAATTTGAGAGAGTGAAGGAAAAGCAATTCCAATAGACAGTGAACCCGTTACTGTATGAGTTTTGGAAAAGATAAGAAGCGTTCGCATAAAGAATAAAACGCGTTATCGTAAACGCTAGGGAACCTATCGCGCAGCAGCAGATAAGCCTTAGGCTACGCCGTAACCGAGCAACCGAGGATTACTGGGCATGGACACGATCACGTTGTGAGTATCGCACCATCAGCGCAGGATCGTGCAAGTGTCGTAAACAGCGCGACACGAGCGATAGGCACTGGATTGGTCGGAGACAGTACGATGGCGAGGACAATAAAAAAGTATTTGAAGCGAACTGTTAACGGAAAAGGTCTTTCCATTTCATCTTAATCTGCGAAACGGCACGCATAAACCGCTGCCCGTTGCTAGGCAACGGTTTTGGGCTATTCAGGTTTAACGGATCAATCACAGTAGGGCGCGAACGACAGTAGAAAGACCACCAGCCGCTTCTATTCACTGGCAATTTGAGACACCATTGTCTGTTTTATTAGCTCTTTATGTATAGTTGATACTTAATATACTTTCAGTGATTACACTTAAACGCTATCCACATCGTTTTCGCTGCCCCTTGTTGGAATTATGACATACACTTGCTACCGGGGCGATCAGCTCGCGGAAATGCACACACACACACGAGTTCGAACGAGTCACCCGGTCCGATCAACGCCCCCACAGTGTGCTGCTCCCCAAAATGCTTTGCTTTAGTAACGAACTCTCCACTATCGATCAAGGGGGTTATTCGGGCGCTTCCATACGGTGGATTCTGGAAACTTGCTCTTATTGCTATATGCTGTGGTCAGAGTTGTGAACCCACAGGAAATCGAAAAGTTAAAAAGGCAAAAATCATACAACTAAACGAAATTTATTCACATCAATCCACTCTCGCTTCACACGATTTGTGTGTGTGTGAGTCACCGATCCTCACACGTATGAATTCCTCGTCGGTAACCGAAAGTGTTACTTGCTCCGCCTTGTGCACCACGCGCAATTGCACTAACCCACGAAACGGCCCGACACTCGCCGCGCCCTGCTTCACATCACTCACCACCGGCCGCAAGGCTACACAAGTGAGCACGGTGGGATTAAGGGTGACTCTGAATTCTGTCCTTCGGAAGCAGCGTGGTCCATCATGACGATGCCACAAAAGCGCAACGTTGTGTTCCAATCGAATGGCAAATTAAAGCTAAACACAACTCACACGCGATGATGGCCAACGGGTTTAGACTCCGACGGGCTTCACTATACTGCCCCCGCCCGGTCCGGTCTGTCCGGTTTCGAACAGGCGCCTCTTCCTGTGTTGCGCCTGCACATTTACGTCCACCGCGTTTATCTTACACATATTAAGCTACGGATTGTTGTATTTTCTCGCCCATTCTGCGGTATGGTGGTCCCGTACACTGCACCCAGGAACACTGATGCTCAACACGCGCACAGCCGGGGGTTCAGTGGGGGGTTTTGCCATTGAAAGATTCCTATGTGTGGTAACCTTTCTTCCAACCATTTACTACCATCGCTGATTCGCGTTCCGCGCTTTTTATTCGAAAGCAACGCCACTCCCGATACACTCCTGAATTTGCCTTTACTACACGTGCGGTGCGTGATTGTTTTCCGTTCATTTGTGTGCTAATGAATTGAGAGAAGAGGGTTGAAGACAAAAAACGGGGGAATATTTACAATGGCAACACCTAGTGTAGCAGACAAGTGTGTGTTAGTATAGAGTTCTTTTGGTGGCCGCCCTTGAGAGCCCATGCAGCACCTGGATCAGTTTCGCATCAGTTCATCTACGGTAATATAGCTAACACGAGACGAGACACGAGTTGTAGTAAATTTAAAGATATTGTTGGCGGTTTCGCTCCCTTAGGACAGGTGGAAGCTCATGCTACCCTCGCTGGCGGCCGTCTTCAGTTTCTGGCGCATCACGTCGCGGTTCGAGTAGTCCGGCAGCTTCAGATAGTTGACGCAGGTCATCACCGACGGTAGGTACTCGTCCGGGTTCTGGTTGCCGTCCATCTTCTTGCGCACGATCGTCAGCGGAGGCGTCAGCGACTTGAACCCACCGGTCGGCAACCGGGGGCTGCCGGTCACGAACTGAAGGAACAGTCGCTGCTCGTCGCGTGTGTACGTGGCGAGAATTTCGAAAAAGTACTGAATGGCCGGCGAGTCTTGCGAGAAGCCGTGATCGGTACGGCAACACTCGGCCAGCATGCGGGCGTCCCAGCGTTGCTGGTGCAGCAGTCCACCGATGCCCGAACCGCAGAACACATTCTCCAGCTCCTCGGGGTAGAACATCTGCAGACGGTTCATCGGGAACACGGAATCGAAACCTGCGCGAGAGCGACATCAATGTCAAAAATCCGATCAAACGGAAGCCAAGAGCGTAGCGTACCTTCACGTAGGGCTTCAAACTGCCGGGAAACTCCTTCGGCCAGAAACCAGTGCGTCACGAGCGTAATGTACTGATGCAGGTTACTGATTGTAACCGCCATATCGCGTCCACCGCGTCGCAGCTCGATGTTCGGGTGCCCGGGAAGGACAAAGTCCAGTCCCAGGTCGGATATCGGACATCCGTCCAAGTCCAATGCTTCGATCTGCGGGAACGGACGAATTAAAAGCGAACGATTAGCCCAATGTTGGTCAAACGACAATGGATCGCCCTTTTGTTACCTTTTCAGTCTTTTCCATTGCATCCAAGGATGGGTCCGCCTGGATATGGTCCCGTTTCTTCACGATCTCGTACAACCGCAGCAAGGTGCCCTGCACTTCCGGCGCAATTTGGCCCAAATCGGCCAGGCCGAGCGAGCTCTCTTCGCTCAGCATCCAGCGATAGAACGGTATCGAGAAGGGAAGGTCAAGCTGAGGGCGGAAAGAAATTGAGAACCATTATTGTTCAACGGGTGTACAGAGGGCCTTGCGGCATGTCTCTCTCTCTCTCTCTGTGGCTTACCATACGACTGTCCATGACCGCCTTGGCCATAAATTTGCCCAAAAACTTAAACTTGTGCTTCAGACGCGACAGCTGCGACGTTTTGGCAGTCTTGCTGAGCGGGATCGGGAACAGCCCACGCGGTGCATTAACGTACACAACGGTGCCACCGGCCGTAGCCGGACTTCCGGCCCCCTCCGTGTTCGGTAGCCCAGCACCCGACAGAGGCGTCATTAGACCACCTTCTACATCGGCGTACGAAGCCGGTGGCGGTGCTGCCATGGGCGGAGGAGTCGAGTTGTTCTCGAGTTCGGCCTGCTGCGGATGGTTTAGGTGTAGCATTGCATCCGACTGTTCGATCAGCATGTTGAGCGAATTGTCATTGCTGATCAAGAAGGTGCTACCACTGAGATCGCTACCACCGCCGCCGCCACCACCACCAGCAGCTGCTTCCGAGTCCGTGCCCGTGCGGTTGGAGCCGAGCGACGATCGCTCATGGGCCGCCGCCGCCGTGTCGACATCCTCGAGGGTCCCGCCACTCATCGACGTTTTGACAATGTTGTCCGCGATCGAGGTCGACTGCTGGTTGTTGTTGTTCTTGTAGCTATCACTATCGTTCCATAAACCTAAATCACAGCGTTGCAGTTCCGTCGAAACGAGCGCGTAGAACTCGAGCGTGGGTCCCAATCCCGTGCCGACCTCGTTTTCGTACTGAATTTCAAGCAGTGCCTTCGAGTGGCCAAAATCCTGTAGCAAGAAGCGAGAGAAGTTAGTAAGGCGACCAACGCTGGCAACCAGCGCCGTCTGCTGCCTACCTGAATGATGGATTCGGCCTGCTTGAGAATGTCGTCCCGAGAGATGGCCCGCTTCCGACGATCGAGACGCGGTGTCACACGTTCGTTCGTGTCGGCCGAGTTGAGATCAGGGGTTGTGTCGAGCAGACGCTGCAGCGCCCGGTCGCGATCGAACGACACGGCGTAGAACAGTAGATGGCGCGTTTCGAACGGAAACAGGAACGGGCAGGCCACCGCCACCTGCTGCAACCACTGTGGCAAGTTGCCAGTCATTATCACCAACGGATCCTGCAGCTGGCGACTTGCCTTGGCCGCGATCTGCAATGGAACCCCCAGGAGGACACATTTGCTTAATACCCCAAAATGCTGGTCGTGCTGCGCTGGGGCGCTCTTGCCTTACCTTTGAGTGAATAAACTCTGCCTGCGGGACGATCGGCACCTGCGGAACGGAGAAGTAAAGGGTGGCCCAGTGCCGATTGAGCGCGTTGATGATGCGCAGCATACAGAGGGCATCGAGCGATGCGTCCTGCACCGTGACGACCTCGGGCAGCTTCGGCGTAAGGAACATGACGAGCGGAGAGACGATCGCCGGTACTTGACCGTCGATCCAAAACTCGGGCTTGCGACGCATGATTTTAGATTGCGATGAATTTTTGCTATTCTTGCGCGACGAACCCGAGGCCCCCTTGCTCGACGAGCCCGACCCGGATTCCTCCTCCACCGGGCGGTAGTAGATCGTATGCTGTTGAACCCAGATACTGGCACTTCCTGCGGGCGAGAGAGAAGGTACTTGGTTAGTGGCTACTCCACTCCGGCCAAGGGGGTTGTGTTCATACCGATCGGTGTTTCCGTGTCGGTGTCCGTTTCCGACTGATCGTTCACCAGCGGCGAGTACTGGCGGATGGCCTGGTAGACGGTCATGTTGTACGGGAGGATGTGCTCGCCGATCAAAAACTGCAGCTTGTGCTTGCAGCCGCCCATCGAGATCATGGCCGCTGCGTCAATGTTGTCGATGTCCTCCTCCGAGTCCTCCTCGCTGTCGACCCGGATTCCGCCGTAACCGCGCACCACCAGATACCGTTCGATGGCCTGCACCAGCGCGAGCGGATCGATCTTCACCGTGCCGCCCTTCCACTGACGCAAATTTGTACATTCCGGATGGCGTTGAAGGTTGCACTGCGGAAGGAAGGATCGTGTTAAAGAGAGGGGCGCGCGAATGACGATGACGGCTTCTTACCTTCAGCTGGTGGGTGTTGAAGAATTTAAGTGCACTTGTGTTCGATCGCCCACCGACACCGGCGGGGAAGTCGTGCACCTTCACCGGGAACTGCTCGAGCTGCGTGACGCATCCGTTCAGCTTGGCCACGAGCGCACTGAAGGCGGCCCCGTTCATTGACGGTGGCGCTGCCGTCGGCCCTCCGCCGAGGTGCGAAAAGTTGCCATCCAACGGCAGGCCGGCAAACACGTGCAAAAACATGCGCAGCCGGTTCGGGCGGGCCACGAGCAGATTGTCGTCGTTCGCCATGTACGTCAGCATGGCCCGGATCAGCCCGGAATGGTTCACCTCGAAGGGCGAGATGTCACTTTCCATCAGAATGTCGCGCAGCTCCTGCAGCGCACCGAGACACTCGTCCGTCCGCCCGTCTAGCTTCCGGATGGCGGCGGTTAGCCGGGTCAGGATGGTGCACGCCGGATGCTGCTGCAGTGGCCCACCACCCGGTCCTTCGGCTCCCATGCAACCATTCGGTCCACCGGCCGATTCGTCGCCCGAATAGCGACCCACAAACAGCAATGCCTGATCGCGGATCCACTGGCGAGCTTTCTCGCGATTACCGGCCGCGATGAGGTTCGAGTTCGAGTGGCTTTTGTTGAGCGCATTTCCAGCTCCACCACTGCCATCCTTTGCACCGTACGCCGTCGAAGACGAAGAAGAGGCGGACGCAGCGTGCGACGTGGATGCCGACGAAGACGACGACGACTGACGGCCCCAGCGGGCTGGATTGAGCGAGGCCAAAAAGGAGGTCGTTTTGGACGATGCGCCCGTAAAGCGCGATCGCGACGAGGAGCCACCGCCACCCGACGACGGGGTGTGCCGCCCGGAGGACGAAGACCCTCCGCCGCCGCCACTGCTACTGCCACCACCTATCGTCGTTGCTTTGTTGATCAGCTCTTGCATCACCGACGATGATCCGGCGCCCGTGGCACCGGCCGCACTGCCGGCCGAGGTGGAGCTGCTACCGGCTACCGCACCGTGGCCGTCGTCGTGCCGCGATTTAGACTTGGAACTGCCCTGTGACTTCCGCTTGGGGGGCACCTTTCGCTTGAGAATGTCGGACATTTTAAGCTGACCCCCGTGAGGTGTTGACGGCGCAGCGACGGTTACTGCCACCGCGTTGTTGCCGCTTCCACTCGGAACTCCGCCGGGAACGGTCGCTCCGCCCGATGCAGACGCCGACGCGGACGAGGTCAGCAGCGCCACATTGGCTTGATCTGCAGACACGGAGGAACCGTAGTTACCGAACGCATCGGAAAAATGGTGCGGTGGCTGGTAGATATGTGGTGGCGGTGGAAGCTGCGGTAGATGCACGTGGTGCTGCTGGGCTGGTGGCTGCTGCTGCTGCTGATGATGATGCTGATGATGCTGATGGTGAGCACTGTGTTGCTGCTGCAGCTGATGCACCGGATTCATCGTCGCCGAGTTGTTGTAGATAGCATTCAACAGAATGTTGCCATTGCTCGTAGTCGTTACGGTGGCCGTCACGATGGAGGTGCCGGCCACTGGCACACCCTGCGGGCCGGCGGGCACCTCGAGGCGCAAATTGGCCGGAACCAGCTGCGGGGCGCCGCCATGCGCATTGACCAGCGCCGCATGATGGTGCTGTTGCTGCTGCTGCTGAGGTTGCGCCACGTGATGGTGATGATGATGTTGCATCGTGGAAGTGGACTTGTTCAGATTAATGGCCGCCATATAGCTTCCGCCGCTGGCCGGCGCACTGCTGCTAGTGCCTGCGGCCACCGCCGAATGAACCATCGTCGGTACGGCCGAATGCAGAAGCGTGCTCGTCGACGAATGATGATGGTGTTGGTGGTGGTGGTGGCCCATCTTGCTGCTGGCGGCCATCATCATCGCCGAGGACAGGTTCTTCACGTGCGAGCCTCCGCCACTGCCTCCGATGGCCACCATTCCTGGTCCGGCCTTCGAGCTGGACGCAATGGCGCTGCTGTCAAAGTCGAACGTCATCGTTCCGGGGCCCGGATTCAGCGTAGCCGACGCCGGTGCACTTTGCGAACCGGTCGATGGTTTGGGTGACGGTGCGGCACAGATCGGAATCGACGGATCGGTCAGCTGGTTGATCTGGTGCATCACGCCCTCCCGTCGGAAGTGCATGCCGAACACCTCGGGCAGTTTTTGCATCAAAATCTCCGCCATCTGCAGCGCCCCGACGACGATGCGCAGATCGTTCGAAGCCATCATGCCGGCGATGTGCGACGAAACGAGCTGGTTCTTGAGCACATCCCGCAGCAGGTCCCCGTTGGCGAAGTACACCATCCGGAGCAGTGCGCGCAAACACTTGTAGCGCACCGAGGGCCCCGCCGAGGAACTGTACACTTCGTACAGTACCGAGAAAAGGCTCCGGATGAATTCGGCCGCCAAGCCACGCTCCTCTTTCAGGCAAGCGATCCTTGCATCCCGCTGTGCATTCGGTGGCCGTGTGGCCAAGTTGACGCAGCCCGTCGTTGCCACGCCACCAGCTCCACTCGTAGCCACCGAACTATCGGTGCCACCCGAAGAGCCTTCACCACCTCCTCCGCCCACCGCAGCAACCGACGTTGGTCCTCCACCGGTGGTGGGAATTATAATGACGGCAGTGGCTGCTGCCGCAGCCGCAGCGGCAGCCGCGGCCGCACCCTGCTGAGCCAGCAGCTGGTGGTTGATCTTCCGCTGCACCGAGCGGGTCGTCCCGGTGTCCTCGTTGATCTGCTGCATCGTGTGAAAGTCGATCGTGTAAGTGCGCCCGAGCGTACTCAGACTGATCTCGTCGTCCGAGTTGAGGTGCGCCGCTTCAATCATACGCGAATCGATGGACGAGTACGGGCGCCAAACGCCACGATCGTCGCGCCATTGCCACTGCACCGCATCCTGCACCGCGGCCTGCGTTCGCTCCAGCAGCGCGTCCACCGCAAAGATACCGTCCGTCGGCAGGCGCGGCATCAGCTCACCAATCAGACACGTGATTTCGTACAGCTCCGAGGGGCTGCGGGACACCAGCTCGACATCGGCCGCCGCCGATGGTTCCGCCGTGCCCGTCAGCAGGTACAGCAACGTGGCGGCAATGTCGCTCTTCAGCAGCGTGATGGCCAGATCGGGACAGTTGGCACACATCACGCTCAGCATGCGCACCACGTTCGTAAACGTGCCACTGTTGAGCACCGACGGGGTGACCACCAGCAACTGTTGGCAGTTCTTCAGCAGCTCCATGCTGGCGATCTCCTGCAACGTGGTCTGATCGTGCTGGAAGCTATCGACCAGCCGGTAGAACGCCGTGCAGATGCTCTCGACGCTCTTCTTGTCGTGCTGCGCCAACAGGCGGGCCAGCAGCGGCAGAGAGCCCTTCACAAAGTGGAACTCTTCGGCGTGCAGATTAAGGCAGCAGTTAGCCGTGATGGCCAGTGCCGCCCGTTGCGCGTTGATGGAGAAGAAGTCGAGAAATGTGAGGCACGACGACACCCCGTTCGCCTGCAGGATGCTTTTGTTGTGGCGCCGCGACAGGATTTCGAGGGCCGTCAGGCTCTGCTCCGCCACGTCCATGCACTGGATCACCTGGAGTTTCTCGAGAAACGCCGGGATCGCATCGACGACCGTGCCTGATGAGCGGGGCAGGGCCTCGAGCATGTACGCCAGCGCGCGGCACGCATTGTTCATGATGTCAAAGTTGTGCTCCATGCGCAGCAGGGTGATGAGCGCCGGAACCACCTGCTTGATCGGGAACCCGGCCAGTGTGTCCTCGTTGCCCATCACCAGCATTTGGCACATTTCGATGGCGGCCTGTAGCTGCTGGCTCTCGTCCGGACACTGCAGGCCCTGCAGTAGCTGCTGCGCTTTCGACGAGCTACTGTTGGCACCCATCGTGCGGTGTAGCAAGTGGTGCATCCGCGGCCCAAGCGCCCCGAACAGATGTGGCGGGAGACCGCGCGCTTCCAGCAGCGCCTGCAAACGGCCCACCTCGCTATCGTCACTCTCGGAATCGGGATGGGGCGGTGGAACGGTTGCTGCTCCGGCTCCACCCGAGGCGGACGATGTCGATGCGGATGCCACTCCGGTGGTTGCGTTCAACATGTTGACATCCACGATGCCAGCGGACGACGAGGAAGACGCTCCCCCGCCGGCGGCGGCGGCCGATGAGGACGACGATGTGCCTCCCCCCAGTGTGGCTTTGTGGAGTTTTATGAATGGAATGGAACTTCCCGATGACGATCCGCCGTGCTGCTGCGACTGCTGAGGTTGCTGCTGTTGCTGCTGCGTATGCGGATGATGATGCTGTCCTCCATCGTTGTTATTGTTGCTGTTGCGAGAGCCATCGTTGGCCATGGCATTCGAGGTGGACGGTCCGCCAACCAACCCGCCGCCACCACCCGACGACGACGTGCTATCGAAACTGGTTGCCAGAAGAATCGAGGAAGTGACCTTCGCTCCCTTCGATGACGATGATGCGGCGGTGCCCGCTGCTATCACGCCCCCTGCGGCTGCGTTGAGCAGAACGCCCGCGCCACCACCAACACCACGGTGCGGATGATGATGGTGCTGCTGCTGCTGATAGTGATGATGATGGTGGCCGCCGGCGCCGGCGCCGCCGCCGCTTCCAGAGGACCGGGAAGAGGACTGTTGCGTTGTTGCTTGCGGCTGGTAGGGGTTGTTGGTCGGATTCGAGCTAACGCAAGACCCCGTGGTTGCGGATGAGTGTGAACTTTTGCCACGAGAACTGCGCCTCAGCAACCCACTGCGGCCCTGTGCCTGCTGCTGCTGCTGCTGCTGCTGTGCCGCTACGGCGTCGTACGGCGGAAACTGGACGCCTTCGCCTGTGCTGTTGCCGGGGCCACCGATCACCGGCAGCTGTTGCACCGGTGGCTGTTGGTGCTGCGGATGGTGCAGAAGTTGTCGCGGAAACTTGTACTGCTGCGCCTGTTGCGGATAGTGCTGAAGGTGGTGGTGTGGCTGTGGCTGCTGTTGGTAGTGCTGCTGCTGCTGCTGATGCGGCGGCTGGTTGTAGTGGGGAGGATGGGGCTGGGAATGTAGGGCGTAGTGTAGCTGCTGTGGCGCCTGCTGCTGATGGGCGTAGTGCGGAACCGTGGGCGGGATATGGTGCTGCTGCTGTGGCGCCGGGTGATGATGACCGCCGCTATGGTGATGTAGCTGCTGCTGCTGCTGCTGTTGAGGCTGCTGCTCCCTACCACCGCTACTACGTCCTGCTAAACGCGCACCCAGGTTCGGGGCCTTATGATTGCCCGCGACTTCTTGGTGGTGGTGGTCCCCCCCCACTTTCTGGCGCTTTTTGGGCACTTGTGCACCACCGGTTGACGAGCTGCTGCTGCTAGCAGCACTGAGAAAAGCTTCCGGTAAGATATAAACGTCTTCCCGTGGCTGCAAGGCACCGCTACAGTCGCCGGACGCAGAAACCTGTGCCCCAGTGACGTGCCCCGACTCGCTGACGGAGGCCGTTAACGTTAGATGCTGCTGCTGCTGGTGATGGTGGGAGCGCAAATTGCGGACAATGCTACCCGCACTTTCGTCCAACGCCACGCTACTGGACGACACCACCTGTAGCCGCCCTCTTGGTTTGGACCGTCGATGTGGGGATGCTTTGCCGGTAGGCTGATGCTCCTGCTGTTTGATACAGTCGATAATTACTTTGGCTGATGCTCCTGTACCCGCTGACCTACTGCCGCTTTTCTGCTCCAACAACTCGGCCTTTCGGGAGGCAAGCGATTTCGAGAGCTTTGCCAAAGATGCGGCCTTGTGACGCGTGCGCTTGCTTATAGTACGCGATGTCGAAGCGATGGCAGCCGGGTTAGAACCTGAGACACTTGCTGAATGTGTGCCTCGTTTACCTTTCCCCTGGGCGTCCACAGATCGCGTCGAATGGGGGCTTTCGGTGCAGGAGACGGTATCGGAAGCGGCTGGCTGTACTACACTATTGCCGATTGTTTTAGTGAATGTTGTAGAAGAATCGCCTGTAGCTTTGTCACCCTCATGGGGATGTAATCCGGGTACCGCCTTCGAGGTTGCACCTCTTCCTTGCACGGAAGCGGAACTCGACGGACGGCCGATGGAACTTGCGGCCGGTTTTTTGCGACTGTTTCTTCCGTCCACTAGTCGCGCTGCCGATGGGGAAGTGGTACGTTCCGGAGCTGCTTCCTGCTGCTTCCTGAGATCAAATCCTGGTTCGGTGGCGGTGCCGGAGAAGACCGTTTCTTTGGACGTAGTTCGGGAGCGTGTGCGGAAAGCTACGGGAACGGAGGCGGCTGATGGGGACGTTGCTCGGCCGCCACCCTTCGCGTTTAGCGATTGTCGCTTCGCGGCGGGATGCAAGTCGGTGGAACCGACTACGTTCGGTAGGCTGTGCTTTCGCTTGGACGACGCTTTCGACGTCGACGTTTGCGATTGATGGTACTGCTGCTGGTGCCGACTGGAGGTTGCCGACTGGACGCCACCACTGCCACTGTTCGCTGCACCTCCCTTCGTGGCGCCGGATCCCGCTTTCGTCGGCTTAGAGCGACGATTGTCACTGGCACTCACCACACCGCTATGGCTACTACCGCTACCGACGGTGGCGTCTTTCCGATGGTGCTGCTGCGATTGTGATTTGTTGCTGATTGGCTGCTGCTGGTGCTGCTGTTGCTGATGAAAATGGTGATGCCCCTCCGTCACTGCAGAGAGCACTTGCTTACCAACGGATTCGGCCATAGACGACACTTACACGACCCGCTATTTCCATTAAACATACCCGGCTGCGTGATGCGCGATTTGTAAGGCGCTGCGGGGCAAAATTTTTGTCAAACTCTCCGCGTGTCTACTACGATGAACGCTGAACGTGTTCGTAACCTGCTCTGGTGGTAGTAAAATCACTTCAATGTCACACCGCCGATGAGAGAGACGGCAATGTTTGTTCTTGTACGCCAGGACGACGAACACACACTCTCTCTTTCTCTCTCCGGTTCGGCAGGGGGTTTCCGTATTATTTCAACATTTTTCACAACATTTTGGACACATTTGCTCCACTCCGCCGTAAATTCGTTCGATGTCAAAGGAAAACCTCTTTTCACACCCCTGGTCTGTGTTCTGGGGCACTATCGCACTAGAGATTTCACCCTAACTCGGTCGCTTCCGTGGTGTAGAACAATTGCCCAGTTTCAGATGTGGCTCATTATCTAGACAGTTCCAGGGATGATTGAATCTGGAAGAAAAAACAAAAAACATTACAATATCAAAATACAAGTAAGAGGTTGTTCGAAATCTCAGGGCACGTTGGGACATATTTTTCAGACAACTTTCAAAACCGTTTTGTAGCCAAACCTGCCTCGATCGTTTCTAACGAAACGCAAAATCATACCAAAAAAAAACTGGCAGATCATTGAACCAGCGAATCAAAAAGCATGAGGATGGAACATTCTGAAACCGACACGGACGGTTCTTCGCTTGGCCTCGCGCGGTTCCAACCCGGCCCGTCGGTGTCGCGGCGGCCTAATGATACTCGTTCCGAAGTAAAAAGTGCGTTCTTCGATCCGTTCGTCTCTTTCTGGTGTGTACGGAAAATTTGGGAAGTTTTGCTGTTTGTGTCTAACACTCCTACTAACCGCCCCTCTCTCTCTCTGTCTTTCTCTATCACTGTCTGCTAACCGTCTGGAGTTTGTGTCTCGCTCTATCACTATTTCTTCTCGTTCACTCTCGTTTTGAAACGCATTCGTAGCTCGAGGCTCAGAACTCAGAAGGGAATTAAAGTGATGAAAAAACGAACCAGAAGGGGTAAAACAACCGGCGACACATGGAGAACGCGACGGGCCCCTGCACGTCCGAAGCGCAGCACCAACGAGAATGGCCGAAAGCCTCGCCCGCCTTCCGTTTCCCGATGAAACCCGCGGAACTACATCCCCGCGAGGGAGCAGCAGCAAACGAATGTAAATAAAGGTTATTGTCCATTTCAATAACGCATCGTGCGAGCAGAAAATGAAACAACAAAACACAACCCTGCGTGTTTCTCTTTGTCCCACGAGGCGAGAGAGAGACTTATCGAAATCATATCCATCCTGAGGGTGCGGAGTCTGAAGCACCCGACGACCTCAGACCAAATCGCTGAGCGAGCACAACTTGGCACAGCGCAACGCGAAGAACCCTGCGACCAGCAAGACACAACACACAAAGAGAGAACATAAAAGCTGCCTTCTAGAGACGGGCTTGAGGGGTTACACGAGACGCATGAAAACATATTAATTCATTTCGGGCCGAGTTCGGTCGAGGTCCGGTTCGGCTCGCTCCCCAGCAGCGGTCACGGCAACGAGGAACTGACGAAATGGGAAAAAAGGCCAAAGAAAGGAAAAGCTCGAAAACGAAACCTTAATCATCTCCGCTTCTTCGGTTAAAGAACATTTGTGGCCACGGAAAACCAGAATCAAAACGCAACACTAATAGCACGGGTATGTAGGGAGCGCAAAGCAGAAGGAAACTTATTCATGTTTGTTGACCCACGAGAGGACAAACGCACACCTCTCTCTCTCGATATGTTGCAGTGCGCACAATATGTTACCCATTACAGGAAAAAATAGTTCACACTTGATCGACCTCGAGCGGATCCTTCTTTTCTGTTCGGGTTTCAGGACGCTACAAGCGCTCCGTCATCCTCAGTTCCCAGATGTCGCGACTTCCGTCGCACTGACCCACGTGTCTCGTACTGCTGCATCCTAACTAACTGTACCTAGTTGTACCTGTTCTAGGCCGGACATGAGCCTTATACCCGTTCGCACCAAAGATATGCGAATTGCTTCATCGTTATTATGCTGCCCCCACCCCGTAATGGCCACCGCCAAATGGACGAGGAACTTCTTTGAGTTAACTTGTTCACTCCGGCCAGACACAGGCCAGTTCTCGTTCGGCAGGCTCGCCAAAACCAATCAGAGTGTCTACCGGCGGCAAATCACCACGTTCACCTTCTCTACTGGCCCACTCGCACACCCGCCCTGTGGCCACTTCCCGTCTTTTTCGCTCGTGTTTCGCTTCTCTTCTCCTTTCTGAGTTTGTTCTTGTTGCTGATTCCCTTGTAGCACTTGCACGGATATGTTTTCGCCCTGCCTGCCTGCCAATGCCCTTATGGTTGAGGAGATAAAACAGATTCGAAAATCGATCCTTTTCCTGTCGACCGGGTTTATTATGCTGCGAGCAACACCACAGAAATATGCTATGCTGCCGTGTCAGCCTCGACCGTGGTGGTTCCTTTGATGCGTAGACACATACAGGGACTTCCACACAATCTCGTCACTGCTCCGTGGGTCGATTATCTTCAAACCAATGTCTAATGGCTTCCATTCGGAACGATTAACATACTTGCAGCGCAGCAGTAACACTTCTCTGTCACACGAAGTTATCGGAACCTTAATCACCACAGAAACACGGTGAGATAAGATTACAGTAGCGACCAACGGCAACGGATGCGGTTGTTCGAGACGGACCAAATTTTACAATAGTCTGCGTTGAAAAACGGATGATACCTTAGCACGCGGTTTTGACGCCGCAAACATCGCCCAAACCGCCACAGCAACGACCTTCCGTCTCCCTCTGTGGTATGTATTTTTCAAAATACGCACATTTGTTGCGCGTATCCAGCAGCAAAAAAGGTTATCGACCTCTTCCGGTGGTTTGCCCTCTGGGCTGCATATAATAATGCGACGACGGTGCAATCTGAAAGAACATCGCCATCATCGGCAAGTAGCAGCAGCGGTACGGCGTGTCGTCCCTTCGTCGTATGATCCCATCATAATTCGACCCGCGCGGCGGCGGTCTGCGCGATATTGCTAGCAAAACCGAGGGGTTGTCCGCCAGCGAGAAATATACTACGTCGTCGCGGCCCGCTTCCGATGTAGCTGATGATGCTATTCACTCCAGCAGCAGTGTGGTAGGATTTACACAAGCGCGCACATTCCGAACACCCTCAACCCGAAGAGGAGTACCACACCATCGCGCGGTGCCGATAGGCAGAAGGAACCTTTTATTCTCTGGGCCCCCGCGTCGCTCACCGTGTTGGTTGGTCGAATATGGGAACGAGATGACGATTCCGATCCTTAATCAGCACTTCCAAATCAAACACACACATGTACAAACACAGTCGTTGTTCATACACACTATACGGGGCACATACCATTGGCTCGAGAACCTGCTGTTGGGGACTTGCGATTATAAAATTAAAAGAAAAAGTGACAAATTCGCAAAACTTAAAAAGAAATCGTGCAGAAACCACATGTAGCCACGTAAAAGCTAATAGAAACCCAACACAGTAAGCCTCGCTCATGAAATCGATTCGACTGAATTTAGAGTGCCATGAGCAATCACATGCTCAAATGAATCAGCGAAATGTGACCCATCTGGTGGGATTGGGAGCTAACTGCCCAGCGTGTGTTCGACCATTTTCTTCTCTTACTATCAGACAACAACAGAGAAAAATCAATAGACGATAGCGACTGCGAAGAGCAAAACGATATCCTCGAAAGCGAAAAATAAATATTGTTCAACCCGTTCAACATCATGCACACAATTGGTTGGCTGGTTGGTTGGGCAGTTTCTGACGCACGACGACGATCAGCGAACACGTTACCCGGTTCTGCTGCCTTGTGCACACCAGGATTGGATTCTAATATTTATAATTAAAGCGTGGTGCTGCGTTTTCTTCCTTTTACACGCGGCCATCGCGCCGTCATCGTCGTCCGGGTGCACACACGAGAAAAAAATCGTGCATTTTTAAGATTATTTTTTCTCGTTTCACTGCCTTAACACAGTATGTGTCCAAGAAAGCCGTGCTAGCAACTGTTAGCAACTTTCCGGATTGGTCGTCCCCTGGCACTGACACACGACCGAGCTGATATAGAAATTTTCAACAAAATGGCCTATCGTGTTGATTCGTTGGCGAGAGCTTACTCAGCCCTCGGTGACGGCGACGACAAAGCCCACCGCGACGAGAAGTTGGAGAAATCCAGTATATTCCGACGAACCGACCACCGACCAAGCGTGATAGAACGTGTCTCGTCAGCAGCGCCCTGTTTTTGCTTCAATCTGTTCTGAATGAAAACGACTTGTGCCTCTGCCAGCCAGCCATTTTTAGAGACGAATATTGCTCGATCTCTTTTTTCATTATGTAATTGTATCCCGCTGGTTCGACGAATGGACCAGAAATTCGCACCATTCTACTCACCGGAAATTTCTCCTTGCGCACAACCAAAGTTTCACTACAAGAACCACGATTTTCGGGTAGATTTTTGTGCAGTTGAACAAAGGAAATGTCGCAACGATTCGATCCCCTGGAAGAAAACTCTGCTTCTGCCGTCTGCTCTCTTCTAGTGACATTTAACGTCGCTCACTGGTACCCACACATCGATACGCGATTGCTACGAAACACTGCGGAGTAGTAGTGTTCGTGAAAGGTTCTAATTGTCAAACATGCCGATGCCGTGCCCAGTGAGTGATGACGATTCAGATGGGGTACGTAAAAGTCAATTTCCGTGTAAATTACGTACGAATTGAAAGTAAATTTTTAGATTTCTGCAATTATACTCAGCATGTGGAATCTTTTTTTAAGCTAATTTACGACAAATAAATTGTGTTCAGGCTACAAAAAAGTTGCAATGTTGATCGAGAGCCAATCCTTGCAACGTTTTCTTTTTCCAAGCACATTACCTGTTTTCCTCGTTGTGTTTTCAGATTCTCTTAAAGGCGCACTCACTCACACTCGCCCACACAGCTCGCTGGCGTTCACTCATACACTGCACTGCGCAATCGCTGGCCGAATAAAGGAAAAAATTGTCCCTCATCCCACGATAAGCCAGCCAAAATCTCCATATTCCTTATCAACACCACTGCTTCGGGAATCGAACCTATTTTACGACCCTCACGCCCAAGAAGCGTTCGAATGGCGTTCTTTTGCGTATTGTCTTCTCTGGAATGGCCTCGGCCTGCCCCATTTTTCAGCGTCGCACAGCACTCTTGGGTAGTTGGCTTTGAAAATCAATATCGAACGTGGGAAAAACCTTCACGGGAGCACGAGTTTCCACAATCTTCGCTCGGTTCACCTTGAAGCTGGCACGACGATCAAATTATGCAAATTTGACGGGGTTTTGGGTGCGACGCACATGAAAAGTTTCACCAAACGCGACCTGCGCCAAAGCCAAACGGAACGCGAGGAATTGTCTCTGGAATTGTTGCTCTTCCGTTACATTCAGCCACTGGTTTCGTTTCGTGGTGTGCGTGCCGCACTGTGCTTGATTTGTTTCTCTCTCCCTCTCTCTCTCTCTCTCTCTCTTGCTGTCGGTTGTTCGATCTCTCTTCTCATTAACAATTGTTCACACTTCGAATTTGTGAGTAGAAAAACCAGAACGTACAGTGGTGTGCGTGTCGCCCGTCAAAACATAAATTTCAAGGAGCATCAGCTGTTTTGTAAGCTGATCAGCCCCCTGCCCCTCTTCCCTTACCCCTTGAACCCCGTTCGAGGTTAAATCCGATTTTGGGAGAAGTCCACTTTTTTACGTTTCTGTCAATGCCAACGGGTTGTTGTGAAATGATAGAGTGTGTGTCGATGTGTCGATGAGAAAAATTCTTTCCTGTTACATTGTTTATTCATAAATCATGTAATTATCCGAAGGGAATAAAATACTTTCTTGATATGGGCCTTAAGAGTAGCCTACAATTGGCATATAATACAAAACGAGCTTCCCGCATCCGGATTACCATCCGTTGTCTAACTTTAGTGACTCTAAATCGTCCAGCTGCGAGCTATCGAAGGCACTTGGCGACAGAAGGCACAGACTTTCGATTCGGGGAAAGCTTGCCTCGATCGTTGCCGGATGTGGCCGTTGGTCCTGTCGTTGCAGCTGGAGTTGGTCCGAATCCGCGTAAAGAGGTTGCTGTTGGCTGTACAGTGTCGCGGAAGCGCGGTCATCGCTGATGTCCAGCTTGTCGTACGTTCCATCGACTAGCTCATCTAAGGCCCGATTAACATATTCGGCGGTTTGTCTCGCGTCGTCATCCGCCATCGATTCATGCGTCGTTTCGGTGAAGATGGTCGGTGGTGCTTCCGGTCGTTGCTGTGTTGCCGGGAAGATGGCGGAAGACTGTAGAAGTTTCTGCAGCAAGTCGCCCGTTTTACGTACGACCGTTCCGGGCGGTGTGGCGGAGCACTTGTGGGTGCGCTGGGACACCTTGTAGCGGAAGCTCTTATCACACCCGGAACACTTGTAAGGCATAAGGCCCGTGTGTATCCGCCGGTGGACTAGGTAGGACACCCGCTGCCGGAAGCATTTCCCTGGTGGAGAAAGGATGGCCAAATTATTGTCCTACGTGTGCGCAATAACGCGACCGTGCGACTCATTACCACATGTTTCGCAGGCGAAAGGCTTTTCCCCCGAGTGAATTCGCTCGTGATTGTGCAAAGTGGACAGCTCCTTAAAGCTCCGACCGCAGACGGTACAAGCGTGAGGCTTTTCGTCACTATGGTAGAGAAGATGTTTGTGGTAGGACTGTTGAAACGTGAACGACTTGTTACAGATCGTACAAGTGTAAGGCATCTCCCCTGAAAACAACAGTGTATTCATTTAACAGCTCAGATAATCGTTTTCCAGGTTCCTACCCGTGTGGAGACGATTGTGTTTCTTGAGGAAATATTTGGTCGTGAAGGACTTCCGGCAGACTTCACACTCCCACTGTTTCGGGTTGTCGTGGCTCAGTTGCTGCGGGGACGAAGGTAACGAAATACTTTCGAACCTTTGCTGCGGCACTGCAGCATCCAGCGCCGATGGCTGCCCGACGGATGTCGGTTGATCAACGCCGCCGAGAGGTTCATTGTTGGGGGGCAGATAAACCACCTGCGCCAGTTGCCGTGGGTCAATAATTTGGATGATGTGCGCCAACGGTGTGGCCCCTTTCCCCGCCATGATGTCATCACGGCCAGAGGTCAAATCAGAACCCGCTATCGCGAAGGACGAACTAGTAGAGGTAGTGTTGGTGGCGTGGGTTTGGTCCAAGCACATTTTTTTCGGACTCTCCTGGTGCACTACGCGCATATGGATCTTGAGCGAACCCCTCATCTTGAACTTTTTGGGGCAAATATGGCAATAGAAGTGTGTTGCCGTTGGAGCACCACTTTCGTCCCGCTTCGTAGTGGTCTCGTGAAAAACCTCTTGGTGCATTTTGAGCAGTGTGTCGCTGCGAAACTCGACGTCGCACTCGGAACAGTGCGGTTTCGAGGAACACGAGCTTGGCTCACCGCTTCTCGGTGACATTTTCCCCATCGGCGGAATGTCACTGTCGTGTTCACAGTTCACTTCCGTTGGGGCTCCTTTTTTGCGCACCTTGCGAACGCTTTTGCAGGAACCCACCGTCGTCGTCGTCGTCGTTGCCAGACCAGACGGGTTCGGATCGTCCTTTGCAACGCCTTTGTCCCCTTTCGAATCGTGAGCCTGATCTTCGAGCAGCGAGTGTCCGAAGAGGTGGATCGTGAGTTTATCCAAACCGAGCAGCTCATCGCCGCATATAGGACACTTTAGAGGGCGAGCCGTAACTTTCAGCAGGCTCACGCGCAACGCATCGACGTTAGGGAAATTGGGCTGGCCGCACAGGATGCAGGATAAACTTTTGGTACACATCGTTGGCTGGAGAGGGAATAGAATTTCGCAACGAAACTAACTACGATTCGGCAATGTTCGAACTGAGCACGGGTTGCGGAGCACACTTAAGCCAAAACTGTTCTGCGCCGTTAGAGGTTTTTGACGTAAATTTTTGTCCGCTTTTGCGCAAGCGTGAAAGAATATGGCGAGAGCCGTAATCGTTGAAACATCATCCGAAAATAGCCACACAACGGTAAATACCCCGCATGCGTGCTCGTCTTTCTGTCCCCACACTTGCTGACTCTCGGCCAGTTGGGCCA
Organism: Anopheles bellator; assembly: GCF_943735745.2. NCBI lineage: Eukaryota > Metazoa > Arthropoda > Insecta > Diptera > Culicidae > Anopheles > Anopheles bellator. The sequence goes on along the minus strand of NC_071286.1, from coordinate 2,252,154 downwards.
GTTAAGGCTGCCATCGTTCGCTAGTCAATCTTTAAAGTACCGTGGATGTTCCAGGGTCAGAGTGCAAATCATTACCAAATGCCGTTGTTCTAAATTTTCCCAGACGGACCCCGGAATTCCTTCCCAGATGCGGTCACGCGGTGTGAGCTGCTATGGAATGCAACAGTTGGCCCTCCGTTGGCGTGCCGGGCGAGCATAATCAAAGCAGCCCCGACCGCCCCGGCGTCCATGGTAACGCATGGTGCGTTGTGCGACGGTTGTTGTCAGTTGAAAAACAGCGCCACACAACGCATGTGTACTAGAAATTGGTAATTTTCACGGCAAACAGGACGCGATTTCGAAAGGATCAAACCGGAGTGGCTCGAGAGCGATCAGAAAAGTGTTTCGAAATGGGAGATCCACAGCCGTACATAATCCGGGTGATGGAGGAGATGGGGTTCGCCGATGGAGGCTTCATTCCTATCGCCAACGACGAGAACAAGCGGCTGCTGGAGTACATCAAGCAGTTGGGAGCTGGCAAGGACGAGTCTTCGGGCAAGGTCCACTTAAGTGACCACCGGCTGGGCAACCTAAGGGTTCACCTGAAGAATGCTCAGCTAGAGTTTGATCAGAACTCGAAGCTTCTCGGGGCAGACAAGAGCCAAATCACGACCGAGCAGGGCCTACTGAAGGTGGCGCAGAACAATCGTTCCTTCTTCCGCCAGCAGGTGTCCGAGGCGAAGAGAGACCGCTCGGAATTGGAGAAACACGATGAACGTTCACAGGGTAAGTTCCGTTTCTACTACAGCTTGGTTTGCCCATGTTTGATGCAATTGGCTTGCCTTAGGGGACATGAAGAAACTGACCAACAACGTGGAAAAGTACACGGAACGGATCAAGTGGGCCAAAGGAGCACTGGCTGAGTGGAAACAGGTGATGGGTGATGGCGAACGGACTAACAAGCTGATCGAAAGGTACAGCAAGGTGGATGTTAGCCGCGCCGAAGCACTGGAGGCCAAGCGGAAGCAGATGGAGGACAAAATCTCGCGTCGCCGGAACACCCTGGTTACGCTGTACGAGGAGTACAAATCGCTGGAGCAGGTGCTCGAGCGGACATCGCAGCTATTCCGCCAGGCGCACCTCGAACGGCGCCAGTTGGTCCAAACGTGGAAGGAAGCAGTCCAGCACATGAACCAGCGGGAGGAAGACATCAAATCGGTCGAGAGGGACATCGAATCGGCTCGCGAACAGTCCACGCTGCTCGAGGGCGATCTGCAGGCTCAGGACGAGTTTCTGGAGGATCAGCAGCGCAACAATCACGAAATTGAAGTTCGCATCGGTGAGCTGAATGTGGAGGTGTCCAAGCAGCGGAACCGGCTAACCGCCCTGAACGACAGTGTTCAGTTGAAAACGAACGAGTACCAGATAACGCGCAAATCCGTGCAGAACCTTTCGAACAAGCTGTCGTCGATGCGCAACCGGAACCGGCACGCCCTGATCAGCGAGGACGAGAAGGAAAAGCAGATCCACACGAACCTGAGCGATTTGGAGCTGCTGCGGGACAAGCTGGACAACTTCCGCAGCAAAAGCCTGTGCGCACAGGAGCGCTTGCGGCAGCTGAACGAGATCGTCGAGGCGGAAGAGAAGCAGATCCGGGCGATGGAAGCGGAAACGGCGCGCCTTTCGGCCGCACTGTACCGTGCCCAGCAGCAACTGTTTGCGATGCGCGAAGAGGACAAGCTGCTAAAGGTGGAGGTACACTCGACGGAGTCAGGCATCGCCAAGATCCAGGCGGCAGTTAAAAATCTCAAAAAGGAGATCGTCCGACAGATCGAGATTTCGTACAACGTGGACTACGGCATCGAGAAGGTACAGGCACGGATTGCTCACATGAAGGGGGCCGCCAACACGCAGGAGGGCGCGAACCAGGCCCACGCAAAGTTGGTACGGGCGGAAGCGAAGCTGCACGCGCAACGTCAACAGTTGGCCCAGCTGCTGGGTCAGATTGCCAAGCTACAGCAAGACTTCCGGCAGTCGAGCCTGGTGTACCAGCAGGATGCGGCCGAAATCGAGCGCATGACGGGCAAGTGGAAGGAAAAGACGCTCATCGTCGAGGGTGGCGAAAAGAAGGTGCGCCAGGGCACGGCCGAGAACCAGGAGCGACTGGTCGAGAAGAGTCTCCTCAAGATGCGCATCAAGCAGATGGAACGACGGCTCGAGAATCAGGGCGACAAAATGTACACACTCGAGCGGCACCGCATGGAGCTAGAAGCGGCCATCAGCAAGCGCGTGGTAGACATTGCCGCCCAGAAGGACATGCTGCTGCTGAAGCGTAAGTACCTGTCCGACGAGCGGGCCCAGCTGCGGGCCGACATTACGGAGCGGGGACTGAAGATCGAGCAGCTGAAAAATCGGTACGATTTGTCGCTGGATTTGCTCGGCAAAAACGAAGACGGATCGATCGTGACGGCGACGCAGATCAAAATACAGACGGCACAGGAAAAGTACATGCTGCTGCGCGAGGGAAGCGAGCTGAACGTGAAGATTCTGAAAGCCGAAGAGGACCTGAAGGCGCTCGAGAATACGGTTAAGGTGATGAACTTTTCGAATGAAAAGTACAAACGCGGCTTCCAGAAGGTGGAGGACGACAACCCGGACATGGTCGCGATGGAAGCGATCCAGGCCGATTACGGGAAGGCGGTGGCTGCGCTGAAGAACGTCCGCTCGGATCTGGCCATGAACACGGAGAATCTGCATGACCTGAACGAGTGCCGCGAGCAGAACGATAAGGCCCTCGAGCAAGCGCAGAAGGTACGGCTCGATAACAACGACGTGCTGCTGCGCATCCAGAAGGAACTGCTCGATCAGCGCACGAAGATTCAGCGTGCCGAGCGGGAGCTGAAGCTGGCCATAAAGGCGGCCAAAGCGAAGACCAACGACGACGATCTGATGATGATCTTTCAGAAGGACCTTAACCTGAAGGAGCTCGAAGAACGCAATGGACTCGCGCTGCAACATTTGGCCGATCTGGTGGAGCACAACTCAGAGCTGGCTGCTTCGGTGAACAAGCACTGCTATGAACGTGGCCTGCGTCTGCCCCTCATCAAGCGCACCAAGAGTCAAATTTCGTGGAGAAGCGAACATTCGCAGGGCACCGAGTACAGTGGCCGTGGCGATACGGTTTCCTCGAAGCAGGGTAAGAACTGGACGATGAACCTACAATGGAAACAGAGGGGTGAAGTGTATGTTAATGGGCTCCTTCTGTACGCCTTTTCAGCCTCCCGGCTATCGACCTGTGCCAGTACCTCGTCCCGGAACACCGACTCCTCGGACGATATTGCCAAATCCTTTGACAATCGTATGAGCGCTGGACTTTCCGTTATTCTCATTGACTTTCCCGGTACCAAGGGTGGCAAGACCCCGGGTGGTGCTCCGAAGAAGTAGGACCCACGGAGCGGAGTGTTGGACAATGATGAATTTTACTTTATTGTATCCGTTTTCGCAATCTCACATTCCTCGTTTGCTGTCTAAATTTTTAGTAGAGTTTTTCGTGTGATTATGCAAATAGAAAATTTGTTGAATTTTGTTTTACGTAAGCACACTCATGCATGCAAAGACTGCGGCCCATTTTCCGGGACCTTGCGTGGACCTTCTCTTTTGCGCACGATCTCTTCGCACTCGCTTCTGGTTAGTAAGTAATCTGTAACGCACCGAACCAACGGGTTTGTTTCGTAGAAAAACAAAAGGGCTGCCGTTCGTGCGACTGAAGCGTTACCCGGCGTTGTTTAAATGCAAATACAGAATGTACGGCGCCCAGGATTCTCGGTGTCCCGGTCGCAAGGTGGCATGGGGAAAATATATCAAAAAGTACGCCCCTTTCCGTGCCCGAGGCCATGTTACAATCGGGTGCAGCAAACTACCGACTTTCTTCTTAAATTATACAAACTACGTGCTACGGAAATATGGGGCTGTAAATATATCTACAATTGGAATATCGCGTGTATTGCAACTGGGATTGTTTAGCGCACGTTGCGAAGAACTCGATGCGTTCAGCAGAGTACAACCAAACACTTTATCCGACTCTGTAGACTGTTGACGGTACTCCATAAACGCAGTTTCACGATCGACAGATCAAGGGGTTAAAACTAGTACGAGAAAACTCTCTTCCAGCGGCTCCGCCTTAGTTCTCTACGGTTCTGTACAATGAACGAATAGAATGACGAACATATCATTGTGGCATTGTGCTCGTGTCCACTCTATCGGTGGACGCCTACAGCCGAACTTTTCTGCCCAAAAATTTTATGTCACCTAGTCCTTAACAAAGTGACCATTCCTAGTCCTTGCGGCGTCGCCTTTTGAAGACGCTTTGCCAAAACACATATCATACGGCTGCTTGTGGCACGGTTTGTTAGGTTAGAGCATGTGAGCTAATCTGCACTTTACACTCACTCTTCATATTGAACTTGAGGCGGGCACCGGCATTCAACGGGCCTTGTTCCGGGTGGATTTGCGTTGCGGAACCGAAAGTTGTTTATCGACCGGAGGCGGCGGTGCTTCCACTGGCTCCTGTTTGATCATTCGCCTCGTTTGGCGCTTTCTCACCGTGTCCGCAGCCCGCCCCGTCGATGATGGCGGGGACGCAGTAGGAACATCGTTCTCCACACTGCTGCTGGTAGCCTTCCGTTTGCGCGTTTTCTGCGCAAGGTTCTTGGTGTCCTCCGTGGACTCGGTGGACCGATCGTCGCTGAGGGTCGTGCCGCGGTCGAACGCATCCACGTTACCACCCTTGCGGCGCAGTGAGTAGCTACAGTTCCGTGCGGCCGGATACAGCCGATGGATTTCCTGCATCACACCGTTCGATCGGTTCAGCTTTTGTTGCAACTTTTGTGCAAACTCAAAATCACGCCGTTCCATTTCGATCTGCTGCTCGATACGCTGCTGATCACTGACGATCGCGTGCTTTAGCAGCCTCGGCAAACGGTCGGAAGTTCGGCGCGTGCTTCTTGAGCTGGCGGTGGTTGTTGTTACTTCTGCGTCACCTTCTGGAACCACCGTGCTCCGTGTAGTGACTTTGCGTGCCTTGGTGGGCGTAAACTTGAGCTTTCTACGACGACGGCCACGCCGAGCAGTGCTTGAGGACACGGTTTTTTTTGCCGTTTTCGATCCGTCGGACGACGACGACGACGACGAAGTGGACGATTTTTCGCTGGGCTCACCGAGCAGCTTTTTGGGTGGGGTCAGAAGCATAAAATTCACAACCGAAAACGCCGACTGGCGGGGGCTACTGGTGGTAGCATCGGCCAGTGGCCGATAGGGACACTTTTTCGGTGTCAGTGTGTACTTGACGGACACCGTCGGTGACCGGATCGGGGCAACGCGTACAACATTATCCAACGAGAAGCTACGGAAGAAGTAAGCGATGAAAAACAGTGATCTAGTACTCATTGCTATCAAAATCAATGTGTTACCTGCTCTTTGGCAGTGTCGTGTGGATCGGGACGAAGTGGTTCTGTTCCGCTTTCAGACTATCGGTGTCATCCTCTTCGTCAACTGCGCCACGCTGTTCCGCTTTGTGCAGATCCGTCGGCTTAACGCACAGCTCACTTTTGTTCAGATCGATTGTGCCCATCGACTTTTGGTGCTGCTGCAGCTTCCCAAACGTGAGCCTGTGTAGATCGTTGGCCGTTTGCTTCACGAGCTCTGCGCTACGGCCAATCTTCTGCGAGACGGATTTAATCAGACTAAAGCGCTCGGAGACGGACGAGGACACGAACGAAGTGGCCGTCGCGGCGGAGGCCGCCGACGAGGTGGACGAAATGGAGATTACACTGCAGAAGAGCGAGACAATAAGTTGTGAGATCAGTGGCATCATCTTCGACTCCGGTTGCTACGGCAGCAACCGGAGCACATGGAGAAAAACAAGGTAAACATAACATCTGAACGGAATAACATTTTCATCCACCATTTTAACGATTTTGTTGTTCGCCGTAAATCCTCAACCTACCTTCCATTCGACGGTGACTTTGAAGTGTTTAATCGGGCCGGCTGTGACACCTTCTCAGAAACTCTGTCCGCTGCCATTTGGCCTGAAGTGAGCGCTTTCGATGGTGGTAGCTGGCGTGCACCGGTAGAAGACGATGGACCGGCCACCGAAGTATTTGTGATGCTCTTACGACCGCCGGCACTGTCCTGCACGTCGGGAGTCGTTGTCGACGAAACTGACACATGGCTGCTGCTATCGGCCAGATCGATAATGCCCTCCTGTTTGTACAGATTGATAATGTACTGCTCGGAAGCGATCAGTTCCTTTTTCTCGTCCGACAGCAACTCCTCCTGATAGCGCTTTAATTCTTCTTTGTACTCCTTCCTGATGTCACCCGGATTGGCCAGTCGGTAGGCGGCAGGTTTGTTGGCTGCGAAATGGAACATGGTAAGTCCGTGTATCGAGCCGACGGTGGCCGAGGACTTACCGGTCACGCAGCACGGTTCCATTGACTGAGCAGACGGTCCGGTGGAAGGTTTCGACTCGCTGACGCCACAGGATGCCTGTTCTTCGTGCAAGCGTTCACGGAACTGACTTTGGATGGCTTGCCAAAGCCGCTCGTGCACTAGTGTGTTGCAACGGGAAGCATTCCGGTACCAGGTGCCGAACCGTTTCCGACAGCAAGGGCAGTTCAAGTTGTTTGTCTCGATGGTCGCAAGAAGACAGTTGCGACAGAATAGATGCTGGCAGGGTAAGAAAACCGGTTCGACCACCAACGACTGGCAGACGGGGCACAGAATATCGGCCAGTTGCAGGTTGTCGTAGTTCCACGGAGCGGAAGAACTGGCGTCACCCGGCACGACCACCGTTGCTCGTCGTTTCGTATCGTTTACGAACCGTGAGTGAGCATTGGTGCTACTGGCCGCTGCATAGTTGAGGAGCTTGGAAGACATGGTCTACCCAACATTGAGGAAACAACAGCAGCAAGGATTGGAGGTTGAGTGGGGGATCACTGTTACGGGCTGATTGTACGCAGAACGGACATCTCGCTACATGTTCCGGCGTCCTGTAGTTATCCTGTCCTACAGACCTATGCACAACCCTTAGCCACACTGGGCAAGACGACACCAAGCATCCGGGATGGCTGGCTACATAAAAAGGCCCGAAAACAGCAAGCCTCAGTTCCTTTTCAGAACGAACCAAAAATCTTCACGTTTCAAGCTACAATAAGATTTATATTTGCAAAATGACAACACTGACACTGACAACTTCTGACAACTGACATTTTCGAACCTGATTTTCGAACGGAAGCATTTCGTTTGCAGCTTTCATGCAACATTGTGAGTTGTGTAAAATGTTTTTGAAATTTGGAAACGTATTTTCGAAACGACGGTTTAACGGTAAACTGTGTTGGTATGCAGGAAAACTTGCACGGCAGGGCTTGGTACTTGAAAGGAAGATGGAAGAGGTGAATTGAAATTGAGTTATGTGAATTTTGAACTCAATTTGGAATGTTTTTGGTGACGATCTCAATCAATCACATTCAGGTTCGTTGACTTGCCTTTCGATTGGTTAAACCATGCCGACAACAATTTGTTGAATCAGAATAATCAGTTGGTGATCAATAAAAAAACATTTGGAATAAATTAATTCTAATTGTAATTCACCAAATCCTCACTTCACTTCAATTCACCAATTTCACTCTCACTCATACTCACGACACGCCTTCTTCTCGCCACAAAGCTGTAACAAATCGTGCTACTTCGCTCGCGACACCTACTTTTAGCCGTCGTTGTCTCTTTCTCGCTCGGGCATTTCACTTCGAAATCAGAAAATGAGAATGAGAATAAGAAAGTGAGAGATCTAATCTAGTTTGAAATCGGTCTAATTTGAAAACTCAAGAACAAGACGAAACAAAAAAAATCGAGAAATTGAACTTGTTAATTTATTCCTCAAAATATTGCTCGTTTACATATGCTCGTGTGTTATAATTTCGATATTGCTTATCTATTTCCAGGAATGTCTTCAAGATTTTCATTCAAATGTCGCTTAATGTCACTTCTTCTTTCTTATTCTAAGAATTAGAACTTTGTCATAATAAAGAATCTGAATAAGAATAAAGATAATGAATGGATCTGAATCATGTTCCTTTATGAACCTTTATCTGTTCTCGAAGAATAAATAGGCTTTCGAAAATTACAGATCGATCGATAGCATATGAGAACTGCCAAGACCTAAACTTTTAAAATTAATACACGTTTCTAGCTAAGCATTAGCTAAATAAGAAATGAGGAAATTTTATAGTAGAAAAACACTGAAGATGTTCGTTGCACAGTTATTGCATGAATTACAAATAACAATGAAAGTTTGTCTCGGTCTGCTTTTAAATCACCAGGTCCAGAGGTATGAAAACGGATTTTTGTGGAAGTAATCACATGTTTATTGGATGTAGCTTCGGTGCAAAATATTCAAGACATTTCGCGTTATATTGGTGCAATGCGCAGCTGCAGAGGCTCGTGTCCTGCGGCGAATTTCAAGCATTCGCGACAGCCACCATACGGGAAGCGTTTCGGTGAGTAGGCACAAGGTCCTGTTCCTCTGGCAAAGTGCCAATTGTCGGGCACTGGGAGCATGCTGCGGAGCTAACAACAGGAAAAGCCCTCCTCGCACGTCAAAGAGTTAACGCGCGGAACAATGCGGGATGTTTGGCAACCGTCGTCCAAGTTGCAATTGTTACGAAAGTTGTTCGGATTTGCGATGGCTTATCCGACCCCTTGAGACCCTCTCGTGTTCTCGTGTGGAGTACATTGTTCAGCTCGGAAGAGCTCAAGAGTCACTTGACGGTGGAGCAGCCGGTGTCTCCGGCTTTACGGGTTTACGATACGCTTAAAACGTATTAAACATCCAACGGTCCTATTACGCTTCAGTGACGAAAACACCGTTTTTTCTGAGGAACTATAAAAACCTACAACCACATCCAAGCGATCGTCTAGTAAAAAACAGAATGGGCCTGGAAAACAAGACTTTGTTGCTGTAAAACATCCATTACATCGACAGCAGCGTGCAGGGGATCAATTCAAACAACCCGATGATAGTCGAGAACCGTTCCTGGCCGAAAATAATCGAACCCAACGGTCCCAACTGCAGAGGTCGTAAAACAAACGGTTTTACAGCGCGGAGAATTTTATGTGCTGGATTTTGGCGCGAAAACTGAACGCGAAAAGAAGATCCGCGCAAAGTTTGGTTCTCGAGTCCGAACGTTTCCGGGAACGAGCTCATTTCGCGACTTCATTTTGTCAGCCACGCGAGCGATTGATAAGTCAATGCAACTTAAAGTGTTTAGGTCCGAATGGGCACCAGCATCCCAAAAATTCGTCTGCATTAATGCCCCATCTCTTCTATTGTAGAAGCATCGTAGCTCTAGATGGTGTTTAATTTTTGGACCATGAATTTTCAACATGTTCCTGCCCAACGTCGACACTTATCATATTAAGTGGATGGGCGCGATTCACACGAGCGCGATCACGGTTCCGCTGGAGTGATCATCAATTTTCGGCTCTTAAAACACAGTTTGAGTTGACAGTTGACAACACCCGCTTCGGCCGGCCAACATTATGGCCGTGGAATCGGAGATTCTCAGAGCTGCATCATGCTGTGTGATGAGTTTTGTCAAATTATTTTATCCCGACAACAAACCCGATCAATTCGAGCGTGAGGCTGGAGGTTGGGTTGGCGACCAAAGAACCGTGGCGACGTGACGCGATCAAGTCGCTCTGCTGCGGCGTTTAAATGGTTCCGAAGGAAGGAAATGGGTTTCTGTCCTTTCGAGGTTTGAATCGATCGCCCAAACGATTGTTTTACTTTATAATACTCCCAACAGAGAGCACGTTCGGTCGTTTGGTAGAACGACGGGAAGGAACGGAAGAACTGGAAGGATCCTAATGCCCGAGAAGAGAACATATGGCACGGTTTTGACAATCAATGGCCCAATTTGGTTGCGGTATTAAAATGGCTCCCCAAGAGCTCTTTGCCGTTGGGGTTGTTAAATTCCCTTTGGGCCATAGAGTACGAGAATAGGTATTTATTGTAAAGATTTTATTATTTCGTGTGGCTTACCAAAATAATCCACAGTACAGAAAATAGAAAACAAGTAACAACGGTTGTACCAGACAGGATAGATAGGACCTAAGTTTGCTGTAACTTTATTAGTTGCAATTTACTTGAATTTGTGTCATTAATGAACTCTCTTTCTCTGATCGAATATCGCAATTCATGATGACTTTTATAAAATTACCCATAAACCAATTAAGGTGTGAAACTAAACCCTGTCTTAAACCATTGCGGCAGAAGAAAGGATTTCTTCGCATCGATTCGGCGCACGGTTCAATGGCTCAAAATAACCCATTAACCCAACCCGGCAATTTGGCGTGGCCCGAAAACGGACCCCCCTGGCAGCGAATCGAATAATCTAATCTCGCATAATTATCGCAACGGTAGCGGCAAATCGCATTTTCCTCTGATGGGCCCGACTGGGCGGCGGCCAAAGTGAAAAATCCAATTTTCGGCCGCCAACGGTGGGCTGCGTACGATCCAAGGGTTTGTCGGGAGCTCCGAAAACACACCACGAGCCCCCCGCTCTTCTAGTGTTCCACTTGTTCCGATTGCGGTTTCCTTTATTTTTTCGTCACGAACCCGAAATAAAATCACATCAAGCGGCAGGCTAATGAGTTCGATTTCGATTTCGGAGGCCCCACCGAACGAATCAGGTCGATTCTAGCAATCACAAGCAACCAGAGCGGAACCGGGGCAGGAGTTTATATTGTCCTGTACTGCTCGGGCCGACGCCACACACTGTCACAGTCGTTTCCTGCCCGGGGCTAGTACACTTTATTGGCACTTGTCTCCGCCTCGAAAGGCCGGATGAAAAACTCGCCAAGAAATAAAAGTGGCAAGACTGATGTACTGGGGCCAACCAGTGGCAGGCCGGCCAGCGAAGGCATCCTTGGGCAGAGGGAGCTCTACGGCGGATGTAAGCGCCGAGTGGCTGCCAAACCGGGCCATCGGAAAGAAGAAGGTGTCCTCAATACGGCCACCACGCGGCCGGTGCTGCGGAGGCACTGGGGTTGCCAGCACCGCTTCTGCCGGCTCCCCTGCCCGAACATGTGCTCGAATTATGTTTGGTCGCATGTACGTCAAGTATATCGTTGCTCATAATTCATGGCGCCCCGGTTTTCTTTCGGTTTTTTTTCGTTTCCCTTTTTCCTCCAACGGTGCTGGCAAGGCAAGGATTACGGGGTCGTCTGGGCGGTGCGTAGGGAGCGAAGCGTGTTGGTTGCCTTAGCCCCCGAGGGAGCTAAGTGCCTTCCAGGAGCAGCACTTTGGCCAACCGTCCGGACGGGGACGCTGAAGGAGCAGCCGCGCCACCCAGGCAAAGTGGTCGAGTGTTGTTGTATGTTTGATGGAAAAAGCTGCTTTCGGTTGGTTGCTACCACTGTTGTGCCCGAAGTCCTTCGGTCCTTCCGAGCCCCTGAGGTTTGGGGGATGTTTGGGGAACGTGCCAACGTCTCGCCCCGAAGGTGCTGCCTCATAACCGTGGAAACGGCGGTGAATCGAAAAGTTGAGTGCTTTTGTGCGGTAAAAATAAGCGATCATTTTTGTAAGTGGCAATAGAAGTGAATAAATAAAGAGATTGGTAAGTCGAAAGAGGTTAAAAAAAGATGGCGTGACATCTGTCACGATTGCCTCAAAACGTCAGATTGTTGTTACTATAGTGGTATGGGTTACTTAGTGAACCATCAAGGCACTTATCAGAACATAAAAATGAAGAGCATGGAGTTTTATTAGAAACCCACCGACAAAGGACACTGTTCGACGGACCCACCAGCGCCAGTCAGCACACGGACGCCAACGAGATGCCGTGCTCCCCAGCCACATACACACATACACAGAATCACCTCCGAAGAAAGATCGAGTCACGAGGACCCGAGGAGCATCGATGCGGCGGGACGTAGCGGGCGAGCAAAACATATATTTCATATAGATTGTTATAAATAATATTATCAGAATCTTGCATTAAATAAAAGCAAATTCACGCTGCGTGCGAAATTGATCAGGCATCCCCGCAGTTTGAACTATGATACATCATGTTGTCGTCATCGGTTGCGACCACCCGGCCTCGGCAGCCTCTCGGCTCGGCGGCCCGTGTTGCCGTGGCGATACCCGGTCCGGGATATTCGTGATTTTTGCGCGTTCCGTGCGAAGAAGTGTTGGGGCCAGAAGACTTTCGTGCTGCTGACGGTGCTTCTTTCGGCCCGGTTCGTTGGTTGGCTGGTTGGTTGGTGATGCTTTTTACCTCCCGAAATGCGACGTCCTTCGACGTAGTATGAAATTATTTCCACTTTTTTATCACCTTTGGTAAGAGAGCAAGGAACTGGAGCGTGCTGGTGGTGGCGCAGATTGAACGCGTCTCGTGCATGATGGGTTTCAGACATTCTTGGAATATAGTAGCGACTCTAAAGGAACGTGATTTCGTTTTCTGAGGAACGCGACGTAAGCAGGGCGACCGTTTTTGGACCGAGTCCCTTTATTATTTTCCCTAAAAAGGCCTGGCCGTACGGGTGGGACCCGGACGACGGTGGAGGAGTTTCGCGGTGACTCCTTTTCCGGCCGTCAAACAGCGTGGGAACTCCTGGCGTGACACTCCGGCCTGTATATGCGCTTTTGCGTCAACGGTGGCAGCCGGGCTAGGAACTCAACAAAGCCCTCTACGCGCACACCTTAATTGACTGGCCTCTTTCCGGAGACGGAATCACGGCTCCCCTCGCGTCACTAGAGTACGGAGGTTGTGCCGGTAAACGCCCCGATATTGTTCAATTTTCGCCCTCTTCGCGAGGGGCTTTGTTGCAGTTCCGCGTTGCGCTTATTCACGCAAACGCCATCAGCGAGTTTGAGTTGGAGTCGCTTTCCGATTGTTTTGCCTGGACGCGGATTAACAACGTCCCCGTGTGCCCCACTTTCGGGAAAAGGCACGCCAGGTCGGAAAGTTAAATGCGCACATATTAGCATAAAACGACGTACCGACCGAACGTAGGACTTGGAACCTGAGGGTTCGAAAACGTTTGGCCGGGCAGAGCTCAATCGACGAGCCGGCGCGGGTCCTGCGGGTCTCCCGTTATGTCCCGGGACTGCTGAAAGAACTCCGTACACATAATTAGTGCCTACCGCTGCGACCTCCTCCGGGCTCCGGGGGGTTTCTCGGGTGACAAAAGGAACAACAACGGTTCCAACACCGAATGCGGTCTCGTTGCGCCGGACGAGTCCCGACGGTTTGATCCGTTTGGGCTCGGAACGGGGAAGAAACTGCTTGATGTGTTGTGTTGTGAAGTTCAGCACATTACTGCCCGCGGACTGGCGAATCCGGAGCGGCATTACAGATCGCAGTTGGGCGATAGAGTAACGATATTTTCCTATATCTGATGCACATGCTGTTCTATTCATTTGCTTTGCGCGATTGCGGCACTGCGCCATGGGCAGGCTCATTTATCAAACGGACGGATTTTTTTGGCGCCAAAAATTTTCCGCACAAACGCAGACGTGAATGTGATTGATTTGATGGCTTGTTTGACGAATTTGCGAGGTAATTATCGAGCAGTTGCTTTCTGGGGGTCCCGTAAAAAAGTTGTAACGGTAAACGGTTACGCGTGTTGGCAAATTTATTAGAATGAGCTATGGGGAATAGCTTCTTCTTCTGAGTATTGGTAGTTGTTGGGATAAATAATTGGATGTTATAGATAAATTATTAACACTACATTAATGTAAAACAATTTCAATAATCATTCCAATATTTATTTGACTTCAATTAACTTGAGCATTTAGGAGATTATGTGAAACTTTAAATGATTTTGTGCCTTAATTTCATTTTGTCAAACGCATTTTAATTTAGTGACTTGTATGATTAACTAAAATAGAATAATGAATTTGAAAAATACATTTTACAAACAGAATAGTTTGACGACAATAATATAGAGTGTCATTAGGAGCACTACTTAAAGCTTTCATTTAATAAATTTAATGCCATCGCCTCAATCCATCCATTCAATAACATTCTAAATATCAGAGAAATATTTCGCCCGAATGCCATCGTGGCCATCGCTTGGAAATGCACACGGCGGTGGGCCATCGAAGGCTGAATTGTTGAAATGCACAACGCAGCTTGAGTTATTCGAAAGCCGCTCTTTTTTAGCATTACGAGCCCCGTAGTACAGTAGCATTTCAGCACGATTAGCAAGGCACGTTGGCAGCAGAAAAATTGGAAAATGGTTAGGTAATGCCGCTTTGCCGATGGCCGCGGAAAGGGCGATCTGGCCGACCGTCCATTAATCAACGTCCACAGTGGGAGACCATGAAATTTCTGCTCGAAAACCCATCCCCAGGCCCAGAGTGTGACACATGATTATTATGTCATCTCTGCATAAACTCCACTCACCATCATCATCATCGGCAACATCATCATTGTCATTGGCAGTGGCTAATGGCAGCACGCGGTAACCACAATTTTCAATCAAACTGCTCATCTCGATGCAGCCGGACATCGGAAGCGAATAAATTAACTTTCGACCACATTTCACCGGAATCGGAATCCGTTCCCTGTCCGAATTCCTCGCCATGGAATGTTTGTGCGCTTTGTCGCCCCGAGAGTCGCTGAAAGTATTTTGCGTAGTCAAACAACCGTCAAGTATCAACAATTACAAACTCATTACGTCAGCTGCAGGCAGAGATTTCCGGAGGGATACGAGCGAGTGGTGTGCCCCTGTGCCAGGGACCGCTTTGTTTCAACTTCCGGTGTCAAGTTTCAGTGCGTCTTGGCGAGATTTGAATGCCCGAAGGGCTGATGGGCTGGCGCTCCGTTGAGGGCCCCTTTGTTCGCACCTTGAGTTCCTTCGCGAAGGACTTTTCGACTTTCGACTGCCAAGCAGTTCCTTCCGATGCATTGTTCCATTGGCGAAGGGTTTCCCGTCGTCGTCGTCATCGTCATCGCACTTCACACGCTACTAACCGGCGCAACTTTAAAGGAGCTCCCGCATTGTGTGTCGCGTACCCAACAATTACCGTAATGTGCGCCGTTGCTGCCCTCTCGTCGATTTCTGCATTTTGCAGTGCGTCTTTCGCATTGACTTTTCGGCGCGTCGTGGCGAGCCTGGGAATTTCGGTTACAAATCACGGTAACGGATCACCCTGGTTGGCTGGCCGGCCAAGGAGCAGCACGCAGTTATCACGAGCGGCCCATCGAAACAGCCGCTCTTAAGAGCGCTCCAACAAGCGCACGCACGCGGGCCAATTCTCAAGATTCTTCTTCGGCACTAGAGAACACTCTGCACTTGTGGTGTGTTGCTGGGCATTAATTGAGCATTGACGTTGTTGGCGCAACAAACACGTGTTGTCACCTACGGGGTGAGTCTGCGATTGCTTCCGACCGATAAGCAGAACACCCTGCTCATCAATCCGTGAAGAGGGTGCCAGACTCGATCCTATCCTGTCCGGCTGATTGGATGATTATGTGCGGTCGAAGTCCGATGGCAGCGGCAGATATCGGTGCACTGCAATGCAATATTGCGAACATGTAGGAACAACAATAGTGCCATCGTTAGCGTATCGCAGCACATTATCTTACCCGGGGTGGCCCTAAGGATCCCGTGGCCATGGTTGATTGAATTAAGAAAGCTGATTCTATCGCGGCGGCCCCTAAATGGGGTGTAATATTCGTCCATTTGCTCCCAAACTCCGCATGGGCGATGGTCAATTTGACAGTTCGGAAAAAGTAAACAAACGTAATGTAAACAATCTCAGTAGACTGCTGTCAAAGTGTGGAAACGTTAAATTAAGATGGCAATCGGCAGGAATTAAATTCGAAGCCGAACCAATAGGTGGACAACGGTAACGACAAAACCCTGGCCTGGAACTGGCCTGGAATTGGCAAGGAGCATCGGATCGGAATCGTGAACCGTGCGGACAAAGGGAGTCGGAATTGCCGCACTCGACACGTACGTGTAATGATTATCTTAATTGTGGACGCAAGTTCTTTTGCCATTATATCGGGAGTGGATCCATTAGCCGTGGCGGTGGCAGCAATATTGTCATAATTACAGCACGGAATGAAAAGCTATTGGAGTGGTCGGGCGATTGGCGATGGTTGGCGGCGCGGCCATCAGAGGCGTGATCGAACGGCAGTTTTGAATGCAACTTTGTTGTGTTTGTTGGCCGTTAATAGATCGCAGAAGCCGCTCGGGCCGAGGTAGTGGAGACTGCTGGGTGGCCACCGAGCTAGCAGCATTGGTCGGTGCGGGGCCGTGTCTATCCGCGCGTGAGATGCTTCATCGAAACGAATCGGAACACATTGACGCGACGACGGCCGAATGATACCGCGAAGGCCACCTGTGGCGCGCCGACTGAGCCGAGAGCCGAGAGCCTTTCATCAAATGCCGAAATCGCACTTCATCTTCAACAGCAGCCGCGCCTTGGCCGCCACCGCTTCAACAATCCGTTTTGGGTTCCCGATTGCGTCCAGCCGAAAAACCGATCCGAAGTGCTCGGGTGTTGATCGTCGTCGGGTCGAACAGCAACAAATCATCAGCGGCCGACCATCATATTAGAAATTATCATTGTTGGCACCCATCAATGGCGGGCAACTGACGGAGTCACGCAACAACAATAATGATATTCATAAAAAAGGCTTCTTTCATTCGAGCAATTATTGGTATTATGGGCTGCAGTCGGGCGCTGGGTGCACCAAGGATGCTGGCCACCACCACCGTGCTCCCGATTCCGTCTGCCGACGTCTATTGATCGGCCTAAATTGCGTCAGACCTTCCATGCCTAAACAAAGGCCTGAAACCGGCCGTTCTAAGGGCGGCGAAGGAAAAGACCCAAGCAATTGCGCCAATGGCCGGTGGGTGGTACGTGCGGAAAGAAAAGAACTCCCCTGCGGCGCGTGTGGAGCTGAAAAGCGGCCCTCGGGCGAAATTACCCTTTCAACCCCCCGGGGGCCGGGTGGTTTGCTTCTGTTGCGATCGGGTCGATCGGGCTGCCGTTTTCCACTGCCCGGCTGGCTGGCAACCCCTGCCGCGCGATCGGAGAATCCTTTCGATCGGTCAACGACGGGAAGATTCGATTATCTAACTCCCCGAACCCAGGTGCCGATTGCCTCTAGCCCTTTTTCGGGTTTGCCACACGGGTGGGGGGGCCGACAATGGCTCACTCCCGGTCTGGGTGCGGCCAACTGTTGCCGGCTTCAGAGGTTCCGTCCGCGGCCAACCATATTACGGTGTGATGATCGCGTTTTCTAGGCGTTGCGGGAAATAAGTTCGGCAACAGGCGATCGCCGGATCGTTTCGGGGTGTAATTAATCTGGTAGCCGGTTCACATGCTGGTTTCACATGCCGGCACCCGGGATGGGGTCCCCCGGAAATTATTTTCCGTTCCGTTTGGACAGCCGGAACGAACCCGCCCGACGCGATCACCCCCGGGGTGCTTCTCACTTTCGTGGCTTCTGGCATCTTTCTAACGCCCGCGGATGGAGCCCGGTCGCAGACACACCCGTTAGGAGCAGCATCCTCGGAACTGCTGGCCGGGTCCAAGAACTGTCGGAGCTGTGACCGGAACAGCGACGTGCGTACGTCTCTCACATTTGTCATAATGCGAGGCTCATTATGGCCACAATATGGCCACTAATGAGACCGTTCCATCCGATAAGGCCCAGGGGCCCCGAACCCGGGCGTGATTTACTATCCGCGATCCGCGAGAGTCCCCGTCCTTTGATTGAGCTGCCACGACTTTCCACCCCTTGCCCTGGGGCCCCAGGGCCCCGGTGATAAATTGATTGATATAATCAAGTTATTTCTGTTTAATTTTTATTCACATGAGAGCGCAATCGCCTTCGCCGTCGTCCGTGTTGTGGTCGCACAGAAACAATCTTCCCGGCGAACGGCGAATATTACTGCGGATGACGGTAATGATGATGATGAGGATGATCGTGTCGATTAGGAGTATGATTCGTTCTTGTCACACACTCGGCACGGCACAGGACTATCTGCCATCTGCGTGCCGGCTGCGTGGGGACGACACACGATTGAGATGTCACCATTTTACTGGCGAGGGTTTTGGGTCGTCGTCGTCGTCGTGAAGATTGTCTTCATTTCCGGGCACCATCTTCGGGGAAGATCTTCTCGCGCTGATAAAATGCCCGCAATCAATGCGGTCCGGCCGTGAAAAGGTATGTTTTGTCGAGTCGCTTCGGAAGGCCCCTTCGGAGGTCGATAAAAACCTAACCGTTGGCCGTTTGTCCCTCCAGGGTTGGCGGAATCTCGAGAATCTCGCCGCTCAGCCCCCCGAGGTACCGGGGGTTCTTAACGCGGTGGGCATTCCATCACTTCACCGTCGTCGGCACGTGCTGTGAGAGGCCACTCCGGCTGCCAGCCCGACTGCTAAATTCGAGGAGCCTTGTCGACGTCCTGCGTCGAGAAACGGAGTTCCCCTATTGTTTCAGCGCCGTGCCTTTGACCGCTTTACGCCATCGCGCGCCCCAAGCCCGCTGTGAGGACACGTCAGTTTTTCCGGACCAATCCTTCCTCTGTTGAGAGGCGAACAAATGGCCTACCGAGATGGGTTTTTGCAGTCAGCTGTCAAACGTTGCCTCGCGCTCGCTGGAGCAACGTGACCATATGGACCGATCCGACTTCCGGTGGACTCATATTCGGCCTCTCCGGTAATGCAATTACCGCGCGTGTGTTGTACCTTGCTGCTGGAGGCTGCCTTCGAGGGCTGCGAGGCAAACCTGATTACCGCTTTGCGCGCGTAATTTCTCGGTCGGTTAGACCTCCCCGGGTGCGGGGCGCACCCGGGGGGTGTGTAACCTCGCCCGACGGGGAGGCGGCGTTCCGACGATCCGTGGTGCTGTAAAATGAGAACACGTTTTTCGGCGACCGCCGAGAGCGCGAGATGTCAATCGGAGTGTGCTGCGATAAGCCATTGTTGTTGAGACTTCTCCGGAGCACGCCAGGAGCGAGGACCCGGGACCGGGAGGACCACCCAGTGATAATAAAATAAATACGTTACGTCGATGATATAATCATCATCATAATCGGAGAGGCCGCTTTCGCGCGCCAAAAACTGGCCGCCTGGAAGCGCGGCGGAAATAATCGAATCGCAAGGGATCTCCATGGCGCAGCGGACAACAATCGATAATTGTTCGCCGATGCCGATGCCGGAACGGCAGCTGTCCCTGGAGCGTCCCCGGAGTATCAAAGCTCGAGGCCAAACCGAGAGGTTAACTGGTGGTGGGCCTGAGATGTGCCCTGTGCCCTGTGTGACCTCTCAAAAGACCAACGGCACACGAATCCTGTGATTCGGTAATCCGGCCCGGGTGTAATTAAAAATTCCGATTCTGGTGCGGCGGTGCCTAATATTTGGCCGTTCGAGAGTTTGTCAATCGAGATGTCCTCCGAGTGTGAGTCCGAGATCAAAGTGTACGGGAGTAGCCCATGATTATGGTGACGGCAGCGCGACATCAAACGGGAATCGAATTGGCAAAGACAAAATGAGTGGGATGCGGTCCTTCTGTGGCATCGCGATTCGGGCAAATATTTGTTCAATAGACGACCACGACGGGGTGAGTTGACCTACCATATCTTACTGTCTAATAGGGCACTTCTAATTAAACATTCCATTTCGGCAGGTTCAATCGAAGTCGGTGCCATGTAGTGGCCAACACTTGAAAGAGCCTCCCAGCCTAGCCAGCTCGGTGGTTTAGCGTGAAGCGACGTGGAACGAAAGAGATACATTCCTAGAAACGTAGCGCAGAAGTCGGGCTTAAAAGCCGATTCCAAAATTACAGAGCCAGCCGGCCAAAGAAAATCGACTCCGAGGGTGGTAGGTACTTGAAGTGTAATTGAATAGAAGTTTCAGACAGCAACAAAAAAATCAAACGGCCCGAAGGGCCCAAAACAAGAATTGCCGGGGCCGTCGGAAAGGTCACACAAAGGATGAATGAATTCGGCAAAGCGGCCGGCCGGCTGGTCCGCTTTCTTCGGAAAATCGGCCCCGATCGTGACGCACCAATCAAGCGTAAACTACCAACCAGGGAGTGCATTGTAGGAGGTCTACCCCGGCTGGAGCCGGCCAGGATCGACCGAAAGAATTCGATGGAAATTAAGTAGCGGTTCCAGCTCCATCCGGACCCAGCAAGTAAATTGCCAATGCTCCGGAGGCGAGTTTCGGGAGAAAAGTTATAAGTTACGCAGTACGATACAAATTACTGCCCCAGCCGGAAGGACAGCACCTGCCCACCGAAACCCCTTTCGCCCCGCCCGTTGGGGGTCCCGTGGTCTCTCCGCGGCCGTTTGATCGATGAGCCACGCAGAGCCCAAGAAGCGTCGAAAGCCATTAGCAGCCAGGCGTGTTTGGTGTTTTGAGGAGAAAAATTGAGAAATCCACTATGTCTAATTTGCGGACACCATGCGGCGACATTGAATGTGCGCTTCCGGCGTCCGAAGGCGTCGCCGGAGAACCACCAGGAACCACCCGAGGGTGTTGGAAGACGCTTCTTGAACCCCGAAGAGAAATCCAAGGTAATCCTAACCTTCACAACAACCGACAGCCCAAAACCGGAACGTATCCTTGAGGACCTTCCATGAAATGACTTCGGGCCAATCGGTCTAATAGAGGGCCAATAAAGGCGAAAATAGGAAAAAACCAGTCCTACGAGTCCTGCGGCCGGTACGGGACATACGCACAAACAGACGTCGTGGGTTGTCTCGATGGAAAGTGTCCAGGCCGTGTGGGCCAAAAGCAGAAAAGGTCAATTACATCGCCAGAGGCCCACATTGTCAAACGTGTACGAGGAACTGAGCCCTTCCTCTGCTCGGGGTCCCGGCGGACTATTGTTTTACAACCCTGAGCACCCCCCCGAGAGAGGCCCTGAGGGCAATGTGTCAAAAGTCAAGTAACAAGTTTGTTTTGGGTTTATGGCCTACGCTTTGCAACGGTTTGTACAAAAAACAAAGCGGACTGCACAAAACCCGGTTTCCTTAGGGCCGGAGTCGCCTGAATCCTCCGACCGATCGAGTCGGTTGGTCGAGGTCGAAACGGAGAAGGGTACGCAGTTAATTACCCGGGTACCCGGGTCCGGGTTTTCGGGGGGGTTTTTAAAGCTTGTGTTCCATGAGTTGTGTGCAGATAATTTACAACCCATTATGCAGTCTTTGGCCACTCTCTGGAGGTTGCATGAACTGTTGGATGGGTCTGCAGGAACTCTAGAGAGAATCGAGTCCTTTTTATAGACCTATGGGCAGCTTTTACGAAGAGTGACCTCCAGTATCTACGCGGGTCCGTTCATGCCAATCCTAATACGGTAGAATTCTTAGGCACTTCGTAGTTCCCAGTCCTACGACCTACAGCCAGAAGTGAAAGTCAGCGAGATAAATGATTAGTTAAATTAGCACGACAGCCTGCGGTGCTCGCGGGCACAGGGAATAACCCATTTTTGCTGCCCATTTTGGCGCTTGACACGAACCTCACTGCCTCGGGGGCCGCTGGTGGGCGCGCTAAGTGAACATAATGAGTTGGCACCTACCGAACCTCGGAACTGACCCCCCCGTCGCGGTGCGCTGGCCATGTTGCCAATCAACGCGTCGCAAGATGGCGAACGGTAGAAAGAACGGTACCGTAAGCGCAGGATGGTTTAATTGATAAAATGCGGTACAGTGGAGCCAGCTCGGGCGCAAGCACAGCGGGTTCATTCGCGGACCTACGGTGAGAGCGCGGCTGACGATGAGAGACAAGTGTTGGACAGTTTGGTAGCTACCATCTCTCGAGCTCGGGCTTTTAGACTGAAGCCGTGGGACTGGCGTTGGCGCTTCCGATTGCGATTAATTGATAGGAGAAACACCAAACCTGGCAGGAAAATGGAGCTAATCACGCTTCAAATTAGGATGGTTTTGTAAGGAAAGCGTAGCGTAGCGTAGAATATTGGAGAGAAAACTTAATATTGAATACACAAAATAAAACAACAGGGTTATGGTATTACACGTTTGGACTTGGTTGGTTGAATTCATTTTGACGGCAGCCATGATTGGCAAAGGTTACTACGAACACGTAGTAACGTAGGCTGTTCAATAAGTTCGTAGACTCGAAAAGACAAACATAATTATATGGTTTGAAACACATTCTATTATTCAGTACACTTTATTATTCAGCCTTATACTAAATCTCTATTCGACGATGTTCCAGTACGATATCATGTAATTTGTCTACGATTTCAGCTGTTGTGTCTGTTTTTTGGCGTCTTTGACGTGGATCGTCTTGAAGGCTTGTACGACCATGTTTACATTCAGAAACACCCCTTTTAATGTAACAATAGAAGGAGAAGAGTCCTTATACAAATTCAACATTTGTTCATAAATTTCCTTTGCTTTTAAACTTTCGAAAAATAACAACTCAATCACTGCACCATACTTGATTTGTGACACTTCGATGAAAAACGAATTAAGTGATCGATGGAAATGAAACTTCACATACGTTCATACGTAAAAAGTGTACAAACATAACAAAAAAAATTGGACTCGCAGCAGCACCTTTTGTTCGGCTATGGCCAAGGCTACGAACTTATTGAACAGCTCATTAAAGCTCATTCTTGGAATGGTTAAAAGTCGTAGCTCACTGTGATCGCTGAAGATGAAGATTTGACACAGTTTTATTTTATGGTTATCATTAAAAGCCTTAAAAGCGTCAATTCCTTAACTCTTAATTCAAATCAATCGATTGTTTTCGAGCATTAACACGAAAAATGCGAAAAAAAAGAACTTCATATGGAACTATGGAACTATTTCGAGAAAACTTAAGATGAAAAACATCAATCAATAAATGTTCCATTGTACACTGACTTAATTGGAGAGTTTCTTTGTATTTTGTACGAAAGATACGACTTTAGTAAATATTTTTCGTGAGCTAAAAAAAATCACCAACATCACTGAAAGCCCGCAGTGGAAACTGCTCCCGGAAAGCTGCGCAAACTCTTTCGCAGTTCTGTCTCGACGGATGATTTACTGTGCCTGACTCCAGCCCAAACCGAGGACGGTGAGCAGCCTTTCCTTTATTAAATTTTAATTATTATTTGTTGCTGCAACATGCGTCCCGCGGGGTGGCTGGTTGTCTAGTGGCTGCAGCGACGACCACGAGACGAAGAAGTAGAATTCATTTGTCGGGGTTTCTTTCCGCGCCAAAAGCCACCACCACAAGTGGCGTTGTATGTCTTGCGTTCCACAGGAGAAGAATGTACAGTATTTTAATTAAAAAAGAAAACCCCCATACATGCACCCCATACGCCTGATAATTTCCAACTTTTCGCTGACTTTTCACTCGAAAGGATTCCCGGTGCACCCGGCGGCGGCCAACAATAGAATAGCGACGAATAGAGAAAAGGATCGCGGCGAAAGAGATGGTCACGGGCGTGATGAAAGTTTTTAATCAGAAAACCACCCACGAACCACGAATTAATCACAATTAGTAGGCCGCGTCTTGGAATCGGAAGAAAATTCACAACTCATTTCGGTTCCCAAGTGCCGGTGCACCAGAAGGACAACTGAAGCCCGAGCCCCGCCACCCGCGGAGAGTTGGAGCGTGAAGTGGCATATCAAAAAATTATTATTACTCTACAATAATAACAGCGGCCGAATAAAGGACGATGAAAATGTAGAACTATTCCACGCGTGTGTGTTCCCGTTTTCAAGAGCCAGCGCTTTCGAATTCAAGCGAAACAATCCTTTTGTTGCCAAAAAGGACCTCCGCGCAGGACCAGTGAAGGACCATGGAAGGACCCACGCTCTCGGCCCAGGATTCGCCATTCTGCGTTCGGCCAACCACCATTTATCATCGTGTGTTACCTGACGAATGGATGGATGGTTGATAGGTTCGGGGTTCGGATGTCCTGATGACGCAGCTGTTTCGCTTCCCTGGCAAGCACCGCATTCCACTGGGAGGTGCCCCGACCGAAAGGTGCTCTGGTTGGTGCACGGCCCAGGTCCCCAGGATGCTTACCCCGATGGCCGACCACGTTATCTCTCTATTATCGCACGAAAGCTTTGGCGTAGCAACATGGCGAACAGTGTACACGAAAAATGTTTCCAAAACGATCTGTTTTTCCCCATTTTTTATGTGTCTACACCACACTCTCTCTGGGAGATTGATGATGGAGTGAAGGGCCTGCCAAATGACAAATGATGTTGTGGATGGAAGATTTCGAGAGCTGAGAGGGTCAACGTTAGAGGGGCAAAGGATGCCGTTGATGGGACGCAGCAATAATTCTGACAATCCAACAGCGTCTGGTATCGGGGTGTCTAATTCGAAACCGTTTTAAGTTGCGTTTCAAAATACAAATTACCAAAACACGGCGCGTACTGCAAGTTCCGGTCGATCGTTCAAAGCGTGATTGTGCCGCGATCGCTTAATTGTAATGTGATCACAGTGTGACAAATATTTTGAACCGCCTAACAAATTAGGGTAAAGTGAGACTCGGAACGCTGCGCGTGAACATTGGCGGGGATTGGCCTCCTCTTTAAACGGCACCACCACCACCAGGGTGTAGCGTCTCCCAAGAACTGCACTGGCTGGACCAACGGGATCCCCACCGACCCCAGTGGCCGCGGGCGAAGTGAATAAATCATTTTCGGGAATAAATCAACTTAATTGCAGCTGGTGGGTGTGGTGTTGTTGAATTACGTTCGATATTATAATATTTTTTCTGAACCGCACCGGGCCTGGCTCCTTCCGTAGCAGAAGTTGAGGACCCGTCGGGCCCAGCATTCGCCGTCGAGCATTGGCGATCGTGGAAGATCTCGCGCCACGAACGGACGGGTCGGTCGGTATGATTTAGCGCAGGTTTATTTACACATTAAGTGTAAATATATTACGTTGCGTTTTGTTGCACGATCGACCAGGACATGGCAAGGGGTCCATAATTCAGCGTCGGTGATGGGGATTTTCAGGTAACGAAAAACCAAGCCTGGGGAAAGCATTTTACAGTCAAAGTAGAAAGTTCTCCAAATACTCGTTTCTCAAGTGAGAGCTAAAAATGTTTCAGTAATCGATGCCTTGAATCTAATAAGTACACTGCGAAAAGACGTCATCAGAATGTGTTGGCAAGTTACCCAACGTACAATCTTGGCTTCTTCCGTTTCGGCGACGAACGGATGGCACAAAATGTAGCAAAAGTGGTGTGGAGTAAATTATTTCGTTTATTTCTCTTGTGCACTTTATATGCACCCGGCCTCGTGTGCACGCGCACCGCGTCTGTGTGGTGTTTTATTTATTGTTACGTATATCCGGCCAATATTGCACGCGCCTCCTGGCGGGAGGTCACCAGCAGCAGCAGCCGCAGCAGCATCCAGCATCGTCGTCGTCGTCGTCACTGGCTGCGTTGGCATCTGGCCCACGTTGTTGCCATCTCTCCGCCTGCTTCCATTCAACCCACGGCCGCCCCGGGTTGTTGTTGATACATTGTACAACATATACTGGCCGCGCGTAACCCGAGCGAACATTTCGAGAACAACTCATCATGTCAGACGCGCATCTCGCATCATCATCTCACTCATCTCCTGCTCATCAGCAGCGGGGATCTCACTTCTCACTTCATGGCCTGCTGCTCGTTATTGGGCCGTGATTTGTACAGGGTTGTCGACGGAGCAATTACCGGGCACGGGGCCACGGATTGCTGATGCGGAATATTCCTCAGATGTCCCAGAAAGTGTTCTCCATCAGCGGCCAGGGTTTAATTTTCTGCGAAATTGGAAACGAATGAGTCAATTGTCTTCCCCGGATCCCTACCCGGACGGTGGACATCTGATCCTGGGCTCCTGCGGTGTGGCCATGTGTTTGTTTTGGGCCGATACGCCTTACGATCTCGATCTCGGGGACCCGATCTCCTGTCGCGCCCGGACCAAAAACCGGACCGCCGGACCTATTGTTTATCGAAACACCGTTTCGGACCGGTCCGAAACTCGGTGATGTCTCATCCTGCTGTGTGGGCATTGTCTTTTGTGCGCGTGCAAGGTGTGAAAGGCGAACAATTGGCGTGTGCATCGATTGACGAATACGCTAAACAATATTAATAGGCCAATAAATGGCCCTGTTTCGAGAAGGAGGCGAATTTGTTTGCGCAAAATCTTCATCCCAGCAACTGCAGCTGCTGCGGGCTGCCGCAGGTGGTCTGCAGGACTTCTGCGGGCTGACTCCTTCAAAAGGAAGACATCCTGCATCGCTCAAAACCGTTTAGCCGGACCAGAGACGCAACGGAACCGTGAGCTCGCTTGAAATGTTGAAAATGGGCGGGATACCTTCTCGACCTCATCTGTCCAATTTTTCGCCTCTTCTCGGCCCGGATCCCTCCGAATGTTCGCTCTGTCTTCGCTTCTGCGCTCATTAATCATTTAATTAGAGGATAAACAAACACCATGTAAATGGTGCATGGCCAGAGGGTAGGCCTTCCAGAGAAGCTCAATAATTATGGCCCGAACGAACGTCGCTGGCAGGCGATCTGACGAAGATCTCCGCGCTTCGTGATCGATACTGCGGGCCGTCCGTGGGCCGCAAAACGGCTAAATGGGGCCGTTCCCGGAGGCGCACTGCTTCCTGCGCAGGGACGATGATGATTTATTACTCGAAAACGCTTTGGCCCTCGTAGCTCGGTGCTTGGATTTTTTTTTCGGAGTGCAAACTGTCAAGAGGAAGCACTAAGTCAGCCATCGAATCGAAGCAATAGGCACCTAGTTTCGTTTCGTGATAATCCTTAATTAAAACACTAAGCAGTTGGGCGCGTTAAAACGCTTTCCAGCGTTTCTGGTTTCCGTGGCCTGTCCGTGGTCGGTCCGTTATCGGTGGTGTTACCTTTTCGCTTCTTCTATTTCTGTTTCCATTCGCTGGCCGAGAGACCGAGACTCAACATAATTAATTGGCCTGGGGAGGGCTTGGGTTGAAGGTATGCTTTCCGAGAAAAGCTGAGAATCTCTGAGGCGCGGGCGAAGGATTAGGGAACGAACTCGAAATGTTGCTTGCGCATTCCACGTGTGCTTAATTTAAATTCAATTAATCATGCAGCGCAATGTAGGTCTCTAGCCTACGATGGCCACCGTCAGTCCCGGGGATAGGTCAGTCCCCCGAGGGGCCCGAGGGCCCCGAGAGCAATTAGCAACGCTTGGTACGCGTCCAAAAAGGATGAAAAAAAGGACGAACGATCGCAGCGACGGCCAACAAATTTGCCGATCGAATCGCGCGCGGCATTGATGATGGTCGTGGTCGGGGTCGCGTCCACCGGCTGGCTGACAGTTGAGATAAATCGGCGAAATTCGATGAAATCCGATGATCGGCCTGAAAGGCCCTCGAAGCGCCACCCAGCGGCCGCAGCGGTTTGCGTTTAATCTGAGATAATATCATCGGCCCTCGAGCTCGGGCCCGAGGGCGATGAAATTCCTCGCGGTCACCATCACGCGGACGCGGACGTGGGTAATTAATTTGGAATCCGAAAATATCAGATTACGAGGCAGGTTGATCGTGGCGCCAGCCAGGCTCCACCGACCATCGGCCGACCATAAAATGTTGCGCGCGCAGATTGTCGTCGGCTTTTGCCGACATGCCCGCAGCAGCAGCAAGTGTGTCCGTGAAAGTACTTATCGGTCCATTGGCCGAGCATTGTAATGAGCATTGTGTAAACAGGCATTAATCATAGCGCAGCTCGATCGGATCGTTGCGGATCTCCGGAGCGGGTTTCAATAACCGCCGTCGTCCCTCGCGCTCGAAGGTTACGATGGCCGCTGGTAATGATGGTAATTAATAACCATATCTGTCCGATGGATCAATTGGTCAGATTGCATCCGTATTGCGCTGGTCGGTGGAGCGAGATGAGTCACGGTTTGAGATCTTTCAAAGTGTAGAAGCTTTGCAGCAACTTATAAGGGCTTAGCCGCATTCGCTCAATCAATATTCAAAAAATGATAAGCGTTAAAGGCTTAACTTTAAAGAACTCGGCACTCGGCACTCGGCTTGAGGTGATCGTATTTTTTATAATCAACCATCACGAATCCATGTATTACATCCTTTCCAATCGCTCCCAACCTAACCGGGGAATGGTATCATTTTTCAAAGAATGTCGTAATTTCATGGTGTCTGTCCTGCAAACACCGCCCGACTTTGGGTCGCACCGCACGATAAAGGATAACAGTCAGCACCGGCACCCTTTCGGAGTCCTCGGAGTCGCTGGCAGCTGTCGGTCCTTTCGCTCCTCGAAGACCATTCCATTTCTTTTCCCCCGGAGAGGAAAGGATTTCGGGAAAGGAGGCTTCAGTTCCCGCAACAAAACGGTCGATTTGTCTCGATTAGATCCGACTCCATTGCATTGGTCCTTGGTCCGGCCCGTGGGTTGATAAACACCGCCTACGTTCGATTTCATTGGCCTCGAAAGGGCACCGCCGGACGGCCAACAACAATGGGCGATGGTGATGGTTGTTTATCGAAACAAAACATTGAAAAAATGGGCACGAATAAAGAAACCCCTTCGCCAGTGTCCTTTTCGGCGGCGAGGACACGAGCCCCGAACCCGGGGCAACCCGGGGTGTCGTTAAAGTGTTTTTTGGTCCCAGGCCGACTGGTTGATTGGTAACATTAATAAAGCAGGCCTTGAGGTTCTATTGTTTCCGACAGGATGATGCTGGCGCGAAGGACGCGAAGAAGACTGTCGTCCTGTGGAAGCCTTTCGGTCGCGCCCTAGGCATCTGGGTTTCGTGGAACGCCCGAGCCCAAGAAGGATGCTGGATCGAGTGGGGACATCACGCCCCGCGGCAGCTGCTGTGTGTGTGGGAAGCGATAATCGTCGTGTATCCGATGCCGGGGTTCTTCTATTCCACCCGTTTGGGGGACAACTCGGAAAGTCGGCTGTTTTATTGTGTCAACGCTAGCTTTATGAAGACATCCTGTCACGCGGAGGTTTGTCACTTTAATGGAGCCCGTAGTGTCCGCAGATCGCCCATCAATCGTCCCGCATCGCCTACTTTACGGTACCACGGTCACTTTGACGGGCGAAGATGCTCAGCGTGGCCCATAAAATGGTTTACAATGCCCGCTGCTGACTTCTAACAAATTTACGATCTCGGTTGTCGGTGGGACCAATTTGTCCGGCCGTGCAAAGGCCCAAACATGCTAATCCTTGGCCAGCGTTGGAGCTCGTTGCGTGGAAAAATCAAGTTCGGGCCAGAATTCCAATAAATTCGTTCGAAACCTAACGTGTCTTGTACCAATAATCATATAACGGCACGAATAAAGATACAACTGCAAGCATAATTGCTGTTGGTTGTGGCCCGGCATTGGGCCCGGCATTGGAGCCTGGGTGGAGCACTTCTGTGTGAAGGCGTCGGGCCTTCCGTTACTCAGCCTGCCCTCGGGCCTCTCTCTCCGGGTCGGAAATAAAATTATATTGTTTTATTACATTATTGCGTGTTGTTGTCGTTAGTTATACCGTTTGCGCCCCTCGGGTGTGTTGGGTCCCTGGCTCGAAACACTCGGAAAAGAGAAGAAAAATCAGAGAAAGCAATCGCAACGATCGCTGCAAGAAGCGCAACAATAACAAACACACGCGCGTTCGGTGGATTGTTCTACGACGCCGAAGTGAACGGAACGACGAGCGGGAGAACGGAATGGCCATAAACAAATGCGATCCGATGACCCTCTCCTACGCTCCGGACGCGAAAAAAGCCAAAACGCAAACGCAGCTATTAAAACGACCATTTCCGAGTAACCTTCGGCCGAAGAGTCCGCGACTCCTTGCGGAGTCCTTATTAGAGGCACACATTTCATGGCGTGTTTTCCAGCTTGCAATAAACGGCCGCAGGGCCTGCTCACTCTCTAATGGCCCCTCCTCAGCTAAAGCCAAAAAGTCACAGCTAATGTTTGTTTTTTGTGCGGTTCGTGCCCGTTCGCGCCCGGCGAACATTATTCAAATGGCACTAAAAAGCTGGGCACTGAAGCGATCGGATCGGGCCCGAAAGGTTAAGAACGAAAGCGATCGAATCCCCGGCATCGCCAGCACCTGAAGCATCCAGGGTCTGCGGCTGCTGCTAATGAAAGTAACATCCCGGGGATGGGAGCGAGCTGGCCACCAAACCGGAAAGCCAGAGCCCGAGTCATCGAAAGCAACTGGCTGAAATCGAAAATAAAAATTAAATAAATCCATCGCGCACGGTACGCGCGCGCGGATATGGATAAGTATTGGGGAGATGATATAAAGATGAAATATGAATAAAATTATCATAAAAATTATGCTGATCGGTTGGGGCCGTTTTCGTGCCGTCCGTCCGCCGGGTGTGGACCTTTTCTCTCGTGAGGGGCATGGATTTTCGATCAATTCTAGCGCGGGCCCCGGAACACAAGACAAGATCATTCCGTTTCGGACCCTCGTTTACCTCATCGGGCGTAGTGTCGGGTTCTCGGGGCCGCATTTGAATTCAGCAAACTCGGGTTCTCATCTTCCTGCTCTCTCTCTCTCTCTGCCTCGATCGCTGTCTATTTCGGAAGACCAATAATTTCTCAACAACCCAAACGTCGCCAAACGCCAGTCGCCCCCGAACCGAATCTCGGTCCAGATTTAATAAACAATTTTTTGTCCATTTTGTCCGGAAATTTATGGTCCCCCTGGGGGGAATGTGCCGCGGGTTTCGACGCTTCCTTCGACGACGTTCTAACGGTTCCCCGGGCTGGTTGGTTGTTGTGAAGAATTTTAAATGATCATCGCGCGGCCCCCAGCAAGGTTATGATCTGTGAGGCTCCGTCTGAGTTCCCTGTTCCCGAGTCAGTCAGTCCAATAGAGAGCTGCAGTGACAACACAACACGCATCACCAGCATGATGATGATCCGATCCGATCTGCGGTGCGGGTTTTGGTCCGCTTAATCCACGGGCTCGGAATTGAGACACGGTTGAGCTGCTTAAATTGTCAACAAACGCCCAGGAGGCGTAAAAGTGGAAGCGACGCCTACTCGGCCGTTGTGGCGCTGGTCCAGTTTGATTCCAATTTATGGACTTCCGCCTGCGAGAGGAGTGCGAGTGTCAACTCGAGTTCAAACGATGGCGCCCATAAAGCGGCCCGTTTTTATGGGCATTTAAAGAGCCATTAAAATACGCGTTCCCAGCAACGACAACGAGTCCTCACGCGCGCCGCGAAGCTGTAGAGTTCCTGTGTTCGGCTCCGCTCCGGCGTGATGAGGGTGATTCCACGCGTGATCCTGAGTTCGACGGCGGGCACTTAACCCTCGATCATAAAGTGAGCTTCCGTGTGCTCTGGCGTTCTTAATGCCGCCTGTCGCCGGTGAACAGGACAATCGATTTCCTCGTCGGTCCCCGGTTGCAGGGGGCCTTTCCTTGGTCCGAATTACCAGCCCGCGCTAATTTGTTGACAAATCGTCGGGATCGTTCACAATTGACCCCGTAACGGCATTGGGAGGGTGATCGGTTTTGGTCCAAAGGCACACAAATTGGTCAATTGAATTGTGGTTCAATAAAAGTGGTCGTTAAATTGCGCGCTGCTCGTGGGGTTTCCAATGGACTGTTGCGATGGGAGAAAAGTTGCTAACTTAATTACCATCTTTTAGGAAAATGTCTCATATTTTAATTGAAAGCTAATTTGGCGGATTTACGTAATTCAATCGGTTCGATTACTATATCGAATCGGTTCGAAACGGTTGGATTTCTCGAATCGGTTGTCATTACCCTTTGACAGTTGGTGTAATCTTCCGGATTAACAAAACATGTGAGAAAATGTTTGCTGCTGCCAATTGACTTTGCTCAAACGAGAACAACCCGAGAATTGAGCAGTTCCCTAAGCCTCTCCGTTTTACAATCGGAGTCAATAAATCAAAAATCGTTTCGGCAGAAGAATGTACGTTCGTCTAAAAGGATTACCTCGGGATCGCCCCGACGAACAAATTGATCAGATTTTCACCCCTTTCAGGATCCGGAGCCGAGAACGGCCCGTTTTCCGTCCCATTTCGCGTCAAAATTCGTCACACCGATTTTGGGCAATCGTTCCACAGACAGTGCAAATAGTAAAATGTGGCCACACCGGCGGGCGACGGCGAGACGGTGGTACCCCGCGAGGACCCCATGCCAGGAACGTAACAGGATTGGGACACTCTGTGTGTCCAGCACACACAGGAGGGAAGAAAGGGTTAAAACAACAAATACGGCCATGCCAATATTTGTAAACTACCGACCGGCGTACCGTTACAGCCCGGTCCGGTTGGTGGGAAGGATTCCGACGTCAGGATGGGTCACTCGCTGTGTGTGCACTGTGTATCGTGTAGGTGCGCCCATAAACAGATTAACCGAAGGATTAACTTTGTCCCATTGTTTAGCCTCCTGGACTACCCTGCGACCGGGCCACCGGGTAGCTTAACCCTTTGACTTTCGAAGGAGCACGAAGAAGAGAACGGTACGGATTCTGTACCCTCCCAGGGACCACCTTAGGAGATCCTAAACGCCCTCAAGAGCCGCCCCCAACAGAAAGGAAGCGAAACCCACGGCGAGGCCAGCGGTGTCCAACAAACACGGCGAGTAGAACCGTAAACCCTCGAAGGCCCGAAGAAAGCATTTGACTTTTAAATTGTCCCAATCACTGCTACCTCCAAGCTCTCACTCTCGCACTTCGAATTATCGGTCATCAAATGGCCGCTGTTTCGGGCAAGGCCCAGGATTCAGGCACCTTTACCTCGGCCCCCGTAATGGCTTCATTGAGGTGCGGTGTGCAAATCTCCCCGGGTAATCGATGCGTTTAGCTCGTAAGTCTTGACACCTTACCTTCCAATAGTCGGCCGGCGTCGGCCACGACCTGTCGTATCGGACAGGACAATATTTGGGCCAATTTTCAGCCCCGTTTATGGTGATGTTTACTTTGTGGCCCCTCTTTTTCAGTGAATCCTCTGACTTTCTTAAAGTTCTACACTTCGAAGGCACCGCTCACCGATCGTTTCATTACGACTTCTCCGAGTGGTAGCAGAAAATGGCGGCCGGTTTTCCAACATGGCCCCTGCTCCTTAATAATTTATTAATAATTCGTTCACTTATTTCCGTTCCACCTGACGTCGTTCACGGCGCGGTCTGCCGATCCCCAAGCCAGGTTGAACGCCGTTACCACGGGTTCCTTTTGCATGCACCCGGCATGGCGGCGGCGGTGTATATATATTTCACAATTTTATGTGCATTTCGGAATCGGTTTAACATTTTATCAACTATGTTTATTGTGGCCGACCAGCCGGCCAATGGGGCGCGGAAAACGCACAAAATGGCCACACTTTTCACTGGGCTTCACGACCGCAGGAACTGCGAGCTGCGTGGCGGTAATGGTTGTAATTGGCGTGTTTGGTAATTGTTAACCGGCAAGCCACTTTGCTTTGCTCCGTCCGTTCGGGACGGACTTATATAAAATAAGTTTATCGGGCCGATCGGAGCAGACCCACTCGCCGTGCGAACGAGGGCATAAAAATATCATTATACCCTCCGTTTCGGTTGCCGTGGACGAATCAAAATATAATTAAAAATATATATTAATGGGCCCCCCGAAATGGCACCGCGTGCCCTCCGTGCGCGTACACATTCCGGGCTGGCGTTTTTGCGTTTTTAAATTCAAAACTCCAACCGTTTAGCTTCCAGCCTTCGAAGCCTGCTTCGTTTTTAAAGCTCCATGCGCACGCACACCAGCAAACACGTGCTGTACACGGAATGATTAAGGTTCGGCGGTTGACTCTCGAGACGCACCCGTAAAGAGGTCCGAAATGATTGGGGAGCTTCGCCTCGGCCACGGCGAATGAGTGAGAAAACCATAAAAAATACATATAACCGAAGCTCCATGCGGTTTAATGGATGCGCGTTCCATAATTTCTGTGTAAACACGACACAAAAGCAAAGGAAACAACAATCATCAGCTTGGGGGGACCATTTTATACACATTTTTTTCCCTCCATTTTTGTTCGGGCCCAAAGTTCTGGTCTCTTTCGGGGTCCCCACAATGGGCCCCCGATGCGATGGCCAGGCGATTGTTTCCGTCGAGTTTTACGAGCCTTGGGTCTTGGGCAGTGAAAAACGGGCGGCCAAAGAAAAACCGGCGCTAGGTGAAGAGACTGCCTAAGTAGGCTATGATTTACGTTCCGGTGCGATCGGCGGCGCTGGCCGCGAAAATATGGAGGCGTCTGTGGTTGAAAAGCTGACAAAATTCGGTCGGTAGAATCGGATCCCCGGGTCCGGTCGTCCGAGTCGTTCGGGGTTTGAAACAAAGAGGAGAGAAAAGGAAAACGAGAGGAGCCGCGTGCAGCGAAGAGGAGTTGATTAGAAATGAAATGGATTAAAAATGGACAAGATTTTTATCAGTTGATTATGGACTGAAATCGATAAATTATTCAAACACTAGGCCCTTGTTAGTGTTGGGCGCGTTACTAGTGGCGTCAGTGGCGGCGGTGGCGTCGGCGGCTTCTTTCTACTCTCCGGAGTAGTGGCCGGCCGGAGGAAAATGAGGATCATCTTTCGAGCAAGTAAAGAACGGTTTTATGGAGATCGTGGATGAGCTTCGGTTGATTGTCACCGGCAACCCGACCGAGGATCGGTTGGGCAGCTGGCGGATGTACAACGATATTAAATTTCAAAACATTCATCATGGCTTACAGAAAGTTGGGAATATTTTAAGCGGAAAGTGTATTCTTTAATTTTGTGTTTAGTTTTTCTTCCGCATAAAATATATCCCCTAACGCTGAATGCACAATTTATTTATTATTTACTGACAATTCCACCATAACATCACTTTATTAGGATGCTCAAGGAGACGTACAAAGTAACGATCTTCCCCTGTGTACCATACTTTGTACAACACGTTTAATGTGTCCTTGTGGCTGCGGCCCACTCGGCTAGTAATTAACCACAGGCAATGCAAGGCTTTGGCCATGCTCCGTGCTAGATGCCCAATGCATCGTCAGGTCCATGGCCAATAAATCGATAAACAAAATCACCCGGCAGATTTTCAGTCCGTCGAACCGACACACCACAGCTTCAATCAATCGGCTGCTGCTTCGGCCGGCCGGCAGATCATCGGCCAACCTGGCCGGGGTCTGTGAGCACTGAAGCTGGCAATAAATATTTACATAAGCTCAATGTCAATCAACGGTACATTCCTTCTTGAAGGAACCTTCTGCCGAGCCAGGGCAGGTAGCTAATGGCGAAATGGGTAGTCAGACCTCTGGGAAGTGCGTTGGTGCGAAAGAAACGGCACGCAGCGAGTGACCTTTAAGTGACAACAACTAAAAATGGGAGCCAGCAGCGCTCGGACTTTTATTATACTTTCAAAACGTTGTTCAAAACCGATGCGCTTCTTCCGCAAATGTGCTCAAACTCTCACGGAGAACCTAACGCTGTGTGCTGTAAAACAATAAAAGCGCCGGGAAACCGGAGGAAAATTTGCCTTTCATGAGGCTGAAGTGACTGTGCCGGGGCCTGCGTTCCAGTACCTGGTCCAGCACTAGTCGTCCCTGGATCGTCCTCGCTCGTAAACCAATTGACTTCGGGATTAACTTCGGGCCGATCAAATGTACAAAACATCTCCCGGAGAACAGAGATGGGTGCAAATTTGCAAATGAGTCAGAATGCCCCGAGCGACAGCGAGCACCGAGCCGAGCGTTTGATGGGTTTATGGCAGGTTCCGTTCGGATTGCGAGGACAGGATTCCTTATCTTCGTAGTACGCCTTCTTTTCGTCGAAAAGTGTCCTGTCTTTTGTACCGCAGGATGGCGTGTTGGCCGTGAGTGAGTCATAAATGGGAAAATAACTTTTCATAAAATCATCATACAGTAGACGGCCCACGGAAAAAAATCCGGAGTTGGAGACCTGGTCTCTGGTCTCCACTCTACAGCCGGGTCTTTGCCTCGGATCCATCGCTAGGGGCCAATTTCATGGGAAGATCGTTACGCTACTAACGAATTACCGGAAGGAAGAGACAATTTTCTGCTCGACGAGGGAAACACCGAAACGACCTCCAGCCGATGGGATGGAGTTTTGTGGCCAAAATCCAATCCCCCCGGTCGGGTTAGTGCGCCCCGCCCTAGAGGCGCCCAAGAGCCCTTCGGGACTGGAGGGCTCGGGAGTGGAGAAAGTTAATAAAATAATCCCCGGGCGGTGGCCGGTGCCGCTCAGCTGACCACATCAAACGAGACATGTTTATGGGAAGCTGCCCGGCGCTGGAAGGAGCTTGTGGCCGACACAAAGGAAACTGTCCGACCTCGCACCCAGCACCCAGTTGATAGTTTTAATTACCTTTCACTCCACTCCGGGACTGATAGAATCTCTCCATCGGTCCTGGGCGGGAGACGGGCCAGGCCCGGTTACGGTCGATAAACGATATCAGCCGGGAACTGGGCCATTAAATGACCACAAAACTTTGGTCGGCCCATCTTCCGGTGCCCCTCTCTCGCTCTCTCTCTCTCTTTCTCTCTCGTCGATCATCGTCGCTAAGGGCAAAACTTTATTATTGATGAGTTACGACCATAAAACCGGCGGGTGGCCTTCTTATGTACGATGCGCTGCGCTTCACGGCGCGCAATTTTTACGATGCACACCAAATTGAGAAGAAAAAACCCTTCAGAAAGGTGGGGGGGCGATTGTGGGGCCATCTTGTGGCTTTCTTTGTTTCCGGTAGTCCGGCGCCGATGTCCGAGAGGCAGTTGAGTGGCTCTTTCTCCGGCAAGGATCGGCGCAAGGATAGAGACATCGTTTAGTTCGCTCATTAAATGGCACCAATATTGAGCGGTATATTAGCGTGCATTAGGCCGATGCCGATATTGGCCGATCGCCATCCTTATTTCGCTCCACTTTGGCAGGCTTAACGTAGGGCCATTCGAGGTGTTTATTAAAACGGAGCGACTTAGTAGGGCGTAATGGTAGCCATAAATAGTAGATTTATGGGCACATCCTAAACCCAACAATGTGGGCTTTCTGTGATCCACTTTCTGCGATGACCATTGGGCTAGTAACGTTGCCAAAGTGATGAGGCCATCAAGTTTAGGCTTAGCAGTTTAGCGATGGTGATTACGTATTCTTTAATCTCTGCGAAGTATGGCAAGTCTGTTGCGGATCGAATTTACACCCTCCATATACACTAAATTACTCGGTTGTATTCCGTTGATTCAGAAAATTATTACCTTGGTTTTACTTCAAAACAATGGAAATCTTCTGTCGTTTCTGTCGAACCAGGGACTAGGAGTAATTGCTCAATCTATGTACGATGCGTGAAATCACTTAAATATCGGTAAAAGGTTGATTATTAAGACGCCAATCCGTTTTTGATTGTTTTTATGTTAGTTGCAAATTATTCTGCAAACTAGATTCAATCTGTCAATTATTTCGAATAGATTTGACGTCGGGGTTTGCGGAATCGGTTGCAAACCCCGAATGAAAGTCTTTGAACCGGTTGGCACCGATTTCCACGTAAGTACAACAATTTTGTTGTTGATCAAAAGTTAAAGCACTTCATTGCGTGTAGTTCAATTTTTAATGATAATGTGGCACTCCTTATCGGCACCTTATCTTAAGGCACAATTAATCCGTTCGTAAGCTGCTTTCTTTCAGCCTGCCGATCGTAATCACCCAAAGCCTCGCGGTCATTTATTTCGCGCTGGGCCACGGTAAAAGCCTTCTTTTAATAAATGATACAAAGCGCCTGCCGTAAAGGTAACAACGGGTAACTAACGGGTAACAGGGAAAATCAAATACCAGGAACGCTCCCAGCGGCTGCTTATTTACTGTGGCGCGACTATCGATTGACGATCGCTATGTCAATGCCAGCGATTCCGAACGGTGATTGATGATATCGGTGGCCGTGTCCGTGGCGTGGCCTTACACATTTTTTCTCTCTCCATTTTCACGATCATCGTGAATTTACATCGTCGCCGTGCAATCGCCGGATCATCGCCGCCGTGGAGGGGCCATTCTAATTGGCCCGTCGATCGCGATCAGTGCTCATCGCGGGCGCTCCGGGGAAGCTCCTCAGCTCCTTGGAGGGAGCAATCGTCAGCCAGCGAACCATCGTCAGCCAGGCCGGTCGATGGACCTCAGCTCACCGGTACAGATGGTCGTGGGCAGACCATCATCAACCGCGTGGGGATCGGGTTGCCCACATGGCCCCGTGCGCGGCTACCAACATCATCAGCAAATACCAGCAGCCAGCAACCGCCACCGCCACCAACTACCGGTACCGTACCGGGTGGGATCGAATCTCCGCCTGCCGCCGTCCGATCACATCGAAGCGCACTCGGAGATTAATAGCAATCAGCGTGGAAACCAATTTCTCATCATTTGGTGGTGCTTAACGTTGTCTAGGCGCAAAACCCACCCGCCGCGGGGCCCCCGAAGGACTGATGCTTGGTAGCAAAATTAGTTTCCCATCCATCCAGATCCGAGGACCCACCGGCACCGGCATCGGTTCGGGGGGGATCCATCCATCTGCCCAGCGATCGAAGATTCCTGATCTATGATAAATTGGTATCGATCGGACCGGTCGAGGATCCCGCAGGAAAATTCCGACTTCTCCGAAAACCCACTGCCAGTGCCCTTCGGTTGATGGAAATTTATTATCCTGGCTTCGGTTGCGTGAGAGAAGGAGAAGTCGCCATCGAGGATCCGCTCCAAACGGTGAATAATAGTGCAATGTCGTGAAGTTGGAGTCTTATAAATGAATCCCTCCCGAGTGAAAGCTCCCGCCAGAAGCTCCATTAACCGGTGGGGTTGAAACAAAGTTGAAACTCCGAATCCGAGCGGTGCCGACAAAGCGGTCGCCAGGGCCGTCGTGTTTGGGTTCGCGTGCAACACACAAATGTCCCTCTTCGGAATGATATATTCAAAGAATGCGCAGCACTTGCGCAACTCGCAACCGTTTTCCCGAAAGTGGCCCAAACCGGAGAGGGCTTCAATCCGCGATCGGCGATCGGCTGCAAAATATTGATGCTGATCATGAACCGTTCGCCCGTTTAGCAGCATAAATAAGCGTAAACGATCGAGCCCGCGATCGAGGGTCAACGTGGAACTGTCTGGAAGTCGGAAAGTTATGAACTCTCCAGTCAGACGGAGAGATGGTAATTAATTATCGTTTTAATGTAAAATCATTTATATCATTTTGTTTGTTTGTTTTGCCTTCCCGGGCCGCTCGGTTCCCGGGCGTTCCTGTCGCGGGCCACAACTCCTCAAACGGCTCCTCCTTCGAGGTCCTCATTCTCTCGGCGCGGCAGCACTTCGGAAGCACTGGAGGCACATCGAAGACACACACGCGCCCGCGGAACCGGGCCGGAGTGAGCATAAAAAGGCCGAAAACGTGGGGCGCTCCAGCATTTCACTGATTCAACAAACAATTTATCAAAACATGCGCCTGGCAATCGGTTGGCCACGGACTCTTCCCGCATTAACCGGTGGCCGTCGTCGTCGTCGTCGCTCGGACAAGTAGCCGTGG
The DNA here is from genome assembly GCF_943735745.2 of Anopheles bellator. Taxonomy (NCBI): domain Eukaryota; kingdom Metazoa; phylum Arthropoda; class Insecta; order Diptera; family Culicidae; genus Anopheles; species Anopheles bellator. The sequence goes on along the minus strand of NC_071286.1, from coordinate 2,212,632 downwards.
CGGTTGCGGTTTGCTGCTACCTCTTGAGTGGGGCTTTTTTTGAATGCGGAACACCTTTATGCGATCGCGAGCCTTGTGTTGGGGATCATCACGCAAATTATTAACCATTTTGATTTAAATCATCCGATCCGAAGAATGTCTCCTCAAAGGCTTTATAGGACGTCGGAAAAGGCAAACCGTAGGGATGTCCATTGACACTCGATCCAACACGCTGACACGCGGACTTGAGAAGCTCCTTAAAGAGTTCCACCTTGGACTCTTTCCGCGTAATGCTCAAGCAAGGACGCGCCACGCCGCGTCGGGGAGCTTCCCCAAAAACCTAAGGGTATCCCCAACCGCATCGGGAGGCCCACATCGTTATCGAAAAAATGCAGCCACCAACCGCCCACCGCCACGGGCCGACGATCCGCGAAAGGGCCCCACCGGGAATGCACCATACGGTTCGGCTGGGGCCGGAGGGGGGCTCAGAACGCCAACGAGGAAGAGGTCGACAGGGTTGTGCCCGGCTCGAAAGATAATTGATTTCGTTCCCATAGCGGTCGGGAGGAGCGAAGGAGCGAAGGAGCCTGCGCGCGCGCGTCAGCCACGAATCGAAACGATGACCTCTCGGACCGCTCTCTCGGTCGGACCCCCGGGTCGGGCGCAAAAAAGGGGCAGAAATTGATTAGACAACCCAGCAGTTCCTGGGAACACAAGCGTCCCCACACCGCCCCGGGCCGCCGCCGTCAGCCAAACAAGTGAACCAAAATCGTAAATATGAGTCTCCGGTTATGGACATGAACCCGGTGAGACCGGTAGCCATGCACTCTGCGCCTGCGGACTGCGGTTGCGCGGGGTGGGCGAACATTGACTCCATTTTCTTTTGCCATCAATTTTCTGCACCCCCGGCCACGCTCTCTCGTGCACGAGCTCGATCGTCCCTAGGACTTCAACTACTGTGCGACGCAGGGCCCCCTACAAGTGCGAGCTTTCTGCCCCCGGAGTGAACCCGATTCTCTGTGTGTGTCTGTGGCGAGGCTAATCGATCAGTGGGGGTGGGTGATTGTGAAAATGCTACTGCAAAAATGTACCCTCGCTGTCGGTCGGTCGGAGTATCGATCGAAGGCAGGAAGGTGGGCCCTGTCCGGTCGCTGGACTCGGACAAGCCACTCGAAGACGTTGTTTATCGATCCGCGTGGCGTGTGGCGAGAAGTGGAACACTTGCCAACACTTGCGCCAGATGCATGTTGTTTTATTGCACGTCGATGTTATGGAGCACCGTTTCACAATGCGCTCCCCACCGATGCGGAGCTAGGACTACATTACCGTCTATGCCGGGCAAGGGCCGTTTAAGCGACGTTTGCAGTACTCTTAATGGTTATGGTTGGTGCTTAGGCTTTTCCATTGTGAGCCAATTTCTACTTATTGCTTAAGAGTTGGCGGATCGTTCCGATCGTCATTATCCGTGTTTCGGCGAGGGTTCATTTAGTAGTGAGATTGCTGATATACAAAACCAATCGAACGTCAGTGAGTTCCTTTGATAGTTCTGTATCGGGTCTCGTATAGGGTCTTATTATAAAATAACAAAACTTGAAGGAAAAATGTTTTCAAATCATTATGATCATTATTATGAATCATTATATATTATAGACGGCACGGAGCCTTCATCCGTTAAAAATATTCCAACAATTAAACTATCAATGATGCGAAGTAACACAACATGAACAATGTTTTTTGGGGTCGAAGAAAATGTGTATCTCATCCAAACACAACAACCTCAAATAAGCAAACAAAATAGTGTTAAAGTTTGGGCTTCCCTTTATGAACTTCTCTACGGGCCTGCTGATTACAATTGCACCTGGTACGTGTCTAGAACTAAACTATCGGATTGTGTAAAAATTGGCTCTAGCATTACCTTATTTTGATATCAGGCACACGATTTCATGTCGAAAAAAAAATTCAACCATGTCTTCGAAGAGGTTAGACCATGTCATGTCGACTTTTATGGATAAAAAAAAATGTAAAATTGAATGCCTGTCGAAGCTTAAGATGATCATGCTTTTGGAAGATTGCAGTGGTTTAAGCGGTAATTTGACTTTAGGGATGGCAATTTCGACTTAACAAGCAAAGAGCATCGGAGGACTGCAAAACAGGACTTTCTGATCTTCTTTCTTTCTTTCCTACTGACAACAAATGATCAATTTGAATCATGTACTGACGAAAAAACTGCTTCATGAAATAATCACAGCCCTAGACTGGGAGCTGAACAATACACGACAACACGACAACAATCGTCTACACATTTCGACTGAAGGAATTGGATGAATCCTTCTGTGAGGGAATGAACAAACTGGCGATGCGTTGGGAGAATATTGAAATTCTTAACGGGGACGATGTTGAAGAATAAATGCATGATTTTGAAAGATAAGATTTATACTTCAATTTGTTTTTCACCCAATCTTGCGATTTGTTTTGGTTCGTCTTCTACCATCATGAGTGCATTATCTATCAGTTGGTTCCTGTAGTAATGATTAATTGCTCAAAAAAGCTCGTCTTTAAATTCAATTCCGCAGTTCCGCAAACCAAAGAATGCCTGCTAAATTAAAAACTGTAAAAAAATGTTAAAATTAATCTTTTGAAAGGATATATAACCGTGTTCCGTTTTCTTTTAGTGATAAATTCACGATTCCCGGGAAAACAAAAGAAACCATTAGAATATTTTGACAACGCACATTGCTCATAAAAGAGAAACAAATTATTCTTGGAGGAAGTAGGTTAACGACTACAAATGAGGGTACCAGTGCTAATGATTCCTTTGTACCGTAAAAAATACTGTTCCCCAAGCTCGGAATGGAAATGTTTGTTGTTATCATGCGTTTGTGCGCCATGTTTTGATGGCTGGAAGCGAAGAACCTTTTCCCCTATTTTCCCGCGCGCACATCGGTGCAAATTATGCATGCGTATCCATTTCTCGCGCCCCGAATTCATCATAAACCCAAATTAATCAACTCCGACGCGCCACGTCACGGCCACGGCGGTGGGAAAAGAGGCGAGAAAAGGCCGCACTCCACCGCAATAATGGGTGGACCGCGATGGACGTATTTCCCCCGGAAAGGTGAGGTGACTAAAGTGAGCTAATTAATCACCGCCGGGCGAGTTCCCCACGACTTTTCCAGGATCCTCCGCGGTCCAGTGTGGAGGCCGCGGTTGTGTCAGGGCGTTGATTATGATGAGCCCTCGAGGACCGGTGGCCGGAAATGCTAATTGATTCGCTTAGCACACTGCGGCCAAAGTGCGGCTTTTGGCAAACCGTTTCGAGGGTGTCCGCTCCCCCGCAGCTTGACCAAATTAAAAACAGTATCCAATCCTGGTGCTGGTGGCCCTTCTTGGTGGGAAATCCCACGAACCCTTCTACGCGCTTGATCGATGAGAGAGATCCGGGAAACGTGGAATCACACGGACTCCTTCGCCGCAAACGTGTGGCGGCCGCCCGCCGGGCCACATGATGTCCTCCTGTGGTGGGTTTCCGGTTCCGGGGTTAACCGAATCAACCGGAACCACCCCGCAGGCACTCGCTCTGGTCACACCTTTTGCATACATCGTCCTCAACGGTAGTCGATAATTACATCGATACGCCCGTGCCAAGGATGTGCGCCTCAGGACACTCTTCGGATGGTGCGGCCGGCCGACCACCGGGTCCTCGCCGTCGGGGATCGTTCTCCGCGGAGATCGCTCCGGAATAACCGCGCCCACTGTGTTTGCCTCGCGGTTTGGTCCTGCGCGCCGTGTCCTGACTCGGTGTTGGTTGCTTTGACTCGTGAGTTTTCCACCGCTCCACTTTTCCCACTTTTCCCACTTTTCCTTCCATCCGTTCGCGTGAGCAGCGAATAATGCGCGGGAGTGAGACCGGCTCCGGTCCTAGGTGCGAGTGAGCCAGCACGATAGCACACGCTGGACGCGTGCGCAGATCCCCTTCCGTGAGCGTAAGCAGGATGACGCTACTCGCGCGTGAGAACCGAACTCACTGCGGACGAGCCAGAGTGAGACGGGACGAAAATAAAAACGTGTTTTGTTTTCCCCCTGGGGGGTGATGCTGCTGCTGGCCTGTGGTTTTGTGGCTTTCGTGGTTCCCTTTTTTGTCCGTTTTTTTTGTGTTATCCTTTCGGTGATGCTCACTCGTCGTCGTCGCCCTCCGGAATCATCTCCCGTGCCGCGCGGCGAGGAGACTTCGCACTTTTGGGGCGCGACTGCTGCGATGGCGACGAATTTTCATCTTCGATCGACTTGACAGCGTGGTTGACGTTTGGAAACAAAACAAAGAAGACGCTGGGCCCCAACGACGACACCTTTCGCTCGATGACTTGCTAGATTTCCGATTCCGATTCGACCACTAGAACCCACGGGTTGGGCGTGTTTGTTTAGATTGTGCCGAAAGAACGTGTCGAAAGGAATTTCCCACCGAAAGCGATGTGATTGAGTTGCGTAGCCTCTCGTCGATGTTATCGGGCGCGATTGACACGACAACAGTGCGTGGGGCTTGGTGATGTTGGGGTTTTGTTCGATGCGAAACCCCGAGGAAGTAATTATGTCATCGCCGGGATCGAACATGGGCCGCTAATCAATTTATGCGTTGACACGTGAACATGCGTACAGCATGAGTTGAAATTTTCATTTGAAATTAACATAAGCCCTAGGTGGCGTGCGAAATGGAGGCCCACAGCCCCGTCGGACCCGCCGTATAAATCCGATGCCAATTGAAGATCGCTTCTGTACCACACCGCCGGGGACCACCGTTCAGCTGGGTGCAGCGTAATAATATGCTGAGCTTCTGTTCTGATTGCTCGGCACCGGATTTATGGCCACATTCCGCAAGCGCACCGAGGCACACTGAAGAAGCCGAAGACGCCCGGACCAAGAAGGAAACTAATTTTCCCTCAGCAAAATGTATCGAGCGCCCATGTTAACCGACGAAACCGTGGCCGGGCCCCGAGATTCGCTCAACAGAACAAATGCGTTCCATTTGACCCGTTAATGGACATTATAAATTCGGCAGTGCGCATCGAAATCGCACCAATTAATTTGCCGCCCCAAACGTCTGCGTCCTCCAGTCCCCCAAAGGTGGCCCCAAAGTTGGCCGACACGAAGCCGTAAAAAACCGCTGAAATAAAACATAACAACGAAAAATTACCCACCACGAGCGAGCGGGAGACCCCGAAGCGAACTGGCCAAACCTGTGCCAGAAACGGCACGGAGAACCGCGCGATCATAATTTTAATGTAATTTTTTCCAGTGTTTTATTGGGTTGCGTTGCGGGCAAATTTGGGGCGATCCCGCCTTATGTGCTTGGGCAAACCGAAACCGCAAAAGAAACAAATCAAGAATTGTACAACACAGATCCATCATGTCCCACGGCTCGCGGCAAGCAGGCAATATTAACAACAATCACCCTTCGGTTGTTGTTGTTCACCGTTGTGTACTGGATGCGTCCTCGAGAGAGCCACGCGAAGAGTAATTGTGGGGACCTCCGAAAATAAAACAAAGCGGTAAGAAGCCTTGCTCCCTTCTTTCCTTTGCCTGCCGGGGAAGAGTGCGAAAAAAAGTGTATGTTAAGTATGTAAATTGAATTATATGTTAATTTATGTGTTGTACACAGTCGTGAAGCGTTGGCAGGCCCGTGAAATTGCCCGGTTGACTTCTGTGGGTGGAACTGGTAGCCGTGTGAATGGCCGCCTTGGGTTGAGCCAGCAGCAAATGGAGCAAGCTGCCGGGCCGAGAACCGAACCCCGTTTTGTTTCTGGTCTTTCAGTTTATTAAGGATTTATATTTCTAAAATAACAAAATAGGTTCACCGCAGGTTCTTCGGGCGCAGCACGTGCTACGAGATACTTTGGAGGCTATTCATTTGAGGACTAATTTGCTTCCAAAACCCCCCCTGGGTTTAACGACTTGCTTTATCCAACCGCAGAACGTCTCGATCTCTATTCTCAATCCACCGGGGAATAGGATCCCCATACATTAGTGGGCTCTTCTCCAGTTTTGTTGTGACGCTGGAAACGAGACTAAGATTTCGATCGATTGCGCTGCTTCCATGGCCACTTCCTGTCGTTCGGCTAGCTGAACGTTCCGTGTCCGATCCACCGATAGGCAATCTGTGGCCATGGCGGTAGTAAATTAAGTCCCCAAAACTGCACATCTGCCTAGTGGTCCTCCCTCGGGCCGTAGCAACAGAAGCGACATTTATCATACTTTTAATTAGCAACTTTAATGGCTGTTGATTGTTTGCGAACCAATCGCGGTCGCGGGCTGACGACGTTTGGCTTGTGAGGATCGCAAAATACGGTACCGTTCTTCCTTGGCCGTTCTTAATTGCTCGACGGCTGGTAGTTGATCGCGCAAGATCGCGTCGAGGTGGTGTCGTAAAGGTATCATACCAATTAAAACGGTTGAAACACGATCCGCTGCCGGCAAGTGCCGGTGATCGTCGCCATTTGCTTTTGTCAGCCCCGGCAGTCGGCGGTGGCGGCAGAGTGTTACCACTCAATTATCAAATTTACGCGAACAAACCGAAAGGAATGACACAAATGTGTGGTGGTCCGCAGGTGGCACGGCGGGCATTGCTGGTGCCGGCTGTGTGTGCGGGTGAATGGGATCAAACTGTCAACGGCTGCCCCGGCGGGATCCGGAGGATTATCACCCTCCGGCGCGCGCGCGATCGAATCGAACTCGCAGCAAGAGGAGACGCAGAAAAGAGGGCAGAAAAGGACGTTCCGGCGGAACCCCCCGCACCGTGCGGACATGCGGGCACCCAGCGTGAAATTTTGCTCTCCCCTCCCGCCCCCCATCGGGCATATTTGACTAAGGTTGACAAATTTGACAAATATTTTAACAATAACAATTTTTGGTTAAATTAATAACGAATCGCGCGGCGAGCGAGAGAGCGAGAACACCCGGCATCGGTGTGTGCGAGAACGGGCTCACCCGAGCCCTCTGCCACGGTGAGAGCGAGAGCGACCTTTTCTCGCGAGCGCCCGCAGCGAACTGAGCGAAAGTGAGATGAGAGCAGGCGGCTCTCGCGTGAGAGTGAGAGCGGAACACACGGAACCCCGGTGGCCACGCCTCCCGGATGGGCGTGACGAGGGGTTCGAGGGCTTCTCGCTCTGCTGGAAGCGATGTTTGCGCTCAGTATGCTAAAACCGTTCGTGCTCGCAATAGGTGTTCCGGATCCGGTGCCCGGTGCTGCGTGTGAGCTCTGAGAGGTTTCCCGTAGAGTGACGCGAGGTGAAGTCAAACTTTTCCAAACACTCGTCTCAGCGTGGCGTGCGTGCGTGTTCTGTGTGCTCGATCAGCTGGCGCGCGTTGTGCGAGAAGAGAATGTAGAAAAGTGATCGCAGTAGACACGTTCGCTGTGTGACGCATCCTTAGCCATGTAGTAACCTTGGTCGTGCTTGGTGTTTGACGCGCGAGAGAGAATATTAAAAGGCAAGCTTTTCAAAACGAACCGGGTGTGTGCGCTGAAACAGTTACCGTTTATCGTGAGTTCCGGAGCTCCGTTCGTTGTTGGCGAGTTGTTGGTGAGAAACGAAAAAAATGTGCAAACCGGAAACCGTGTGTTGTGTTGTGGTTGATTTGTGAAAAGTGTTCGCGCGTAACAATTGTGTGCAATCCGAACCGAACGAACCAAAGAGAGAGAGACTTCGGCCGTCGATTCCAAGATGATGATGAACGCGTTCATGGACAGTGGGTCGTCGGCGCACCATTCGCACCTGGCCACGTTCGGGATCAAGATGTCGCCGGACCATCACCTGGAGCAGAGCAGCGAGATTGAGTCGTCCAGTTCGGCGGCTTCGGCCTCGCTGGCGGCCGTGGCCGCCGCGGCCAGTATGCTTCCGCCCGGGTCATCCGGGGCGACGACCGGCGGAAACGCCAGTGACGCCATGTTTTACCACCATCACCACCACCATCCGCAGCAGCAGCAGCATCAGCAGCAGGGCAGCCCTTCGAACGTTCCGAGTGGTTCCGGTGCGTCGGGAAGCGGGTCCAGTGGGGCCACCGGCTCCACCGGTTCCACGTCCGCCAGTTCCTATAATGCCGCCCACCACCTATCGCCCCCGTCGCACATGGCCAGCCACATGGCCAGTCCGTACGCGTCCCGGGACGCGTTCCTGTCGCTGAAGCGCGACAACGATTATGTGGCGGCGGCAGCGGTGGCCGCCGATCCTTCGTCCCTGTTCCACGCGCACGAGAATCCGATGGCCGCGGCCATCGGGCACCATCATCCGTTCCACGCGGGCTCGATGCGGGCGATGGCGGGGCTGGCGTCGGCCGGGGACTACCCCCACCCGTACCACGCGGCCGCCCATGCCGCGCACCACGCGCACCACGCGGCCCACCACCAGAGTAACTACGCGTCGGCCATGCACCACCACCACCAGCACCACCCGCTGGCCAACCTGCCCGTGAATCCGGGCACTTCCGGCGCCTTCTTCCGGTACATGCGCCACCCGCCCGCCATCAAGCAGGAGATGCAGTGCCTGTGGGTCGAACCGGAACTGCCGCCGCACCACCACCACCATCCGCATCACCCGCACCATCACCACCACCATCACCATCTGGGGCTGGGGTTAACGGCCCTGGCCCTGGGCGGTGGCCCGGGCGGTGGTCCGGGCGGTGGCCCGGGCGGTGACGGCGGAAGTCGCAAGACGTGCAACAAAATCTTCAGCTCGATGCAGGAGATCGTGACGCACCTGACGGTGGACCACGTCGGGGGGCCGGAGTGCACGACGCACGCCTGCTTCTGGCTCGGGTGCACCCGGAACGGGCGGCCGTTCAAGGCGAAGTACAAGCTGGTCAACCACATCCGGGTGCACACGGGCGAGAAACCGTTCCCGTGCCCGTTCCCGGCCTGCGGCAAGGTCTTTGCCCGCTCGGAGAACCTCAAGATCCACAAGCGGACCCACACCGGTAAGTGCCCCTGGGGGGTCCTATTATTTTGTTTGTTTTCCTGCGATTAAGTCCTTAAGACGCGATGCCATTTCAAGCCAAACAGAGCTCACTCGCCGGGATTGTTCCTGAGGACAATCGAACGAAACTGGCGCTGGCCCTCTTAATTGTTTGCTCGTGTGCGCCACGGAACCACTTCCAGCCACGCGCATGCTGGAACGAATTTATTGGCTGGCGGAACTCCCGGATAGAGTTCTTATGGAGGGCCCAAAAAAAAAAAGGATCTCGATTCTCGATTAGTTCCAGGTCGGAACCACGACGTTCTAGACGGAGTCAGCGAGACGGATCGCGAACGATCGATCGAACTCGAACGCAAGGAGCACCCAATTCGGATGGAGATTGATCTTAATTAATTTTTAAACGCCTTTCGCGCGCACGGCACGCGATTTGTTTCGATGTTTGTTCGGATGTTCCGGGCGTTGGTCTTGGCATTTTTTTCCCGCTTCCTCTTCCCAACCACTTTTACGAAGCACAACGAATGATCGAATAAACAATCGAGTGGCGGAGGCAGCCCGAAAACGAGGTAATTAATCTCCATTTTCGAGCTCCACAGCTCCTGGCCGTGCCCGGCCAGGCCACGATTCTAATTGATTTTGGTTCGGGGCCATCACTTCACACCCGAGCCGTTCGGGCGTTGTGTTTGGATTTATGAAGACGTGCCCGGAGGCGTCGAGTCTGTAAATAATACGGGCCGCGCATTCCGGGCCGGCTCATTAGCCAGAGTGGCCAACAAACTTAGCACTTCATCTTGCGCCCCTTTGGCCACCGCCGTACATTGTGTCTTGTGAGTCAACAATATCTGTTCGGTGCAAAAGTGAAAGCCAAACCGCAGCCAGATCCCCGGCCGGATCCTTGAGCCCCCGGGACCGGAGTGTGTTTATTCTACGCACACGCTGATACTGCGGCCGAATATCGATTTTTGCGTCCATCGAGAGCACGGCCAAAACACGAGCTCCCATGTGTGCTGATGATGTCCTCCCAAACACAAACACATTCACGACAGGACGATTCCCCAAGTCTCTCTCTCTCTCGCTCGCTCGCGCGGGCCAATTGGGGCCAGCAGGACACAAACACCAACAACACCCGAGGGCGAGGTCGCCCCGAGTTGATCCCTAAAACTCCTGGGCCACCCGACCAGGACTTGTCCGACGCTGTGTCCGCCCGGTCTGTCACCAGCACAGCCATGGAGCTCCACAGCAGGACAAACAATTAAATTGGAATAACACAACACACGCGGCACACACGCGGGCCGACGGCCATTTTAAACTTCGCCAGAGAAAGCGGAGAATGCAGAGTGGCCATGTGGTGTTGTTACACGCGCGGAGTACATTTATTGTGCTCCCGGAGTTTAGTGTCCGCAATCCTCTCGAGACTCAAGTCCATGAATGCCAACTGCCGGCGGCGGCTCGACGACGAACAAGAAGCAGTCCGTTTTTTTCCACCCCGTTTTTCCAGTCAGGTGACTGGAAAATGGTTGTTTTTCTGGTGGAAAATAAAAGTGCAACAATGTGGCTGTGGTCAGCTCGCTGGTTCTGGTCTCCTTTTTCGTCTGTTGCCTCCTGCGATCGGTGTCGGTTGTGGTAAACGGAACCGACGGAACCGAAACAGTGTTTGCCGGGGTCCGTTCACGGCCACCCCAAAATGGACGTTCCTGCCAGACTCCGGGTGCCAGAGTTTTTATTGAATTAGTTACAGCACCGCCGCTGCTGGGGCATTGAAACCTCATCCGCTCGAGCTGCCCTTCTTGGTTGGTTGGCGTACTTTTTTTTTCTTCATCGTTGAGCGGCACCATTTTGAAGGCGCAACACTTGAGACCTCCATCGCGGTCCAGGGAGGGATCCCTATTTTTCTCACGCTCCCCACGACGCGGGCCCGAAAGGAAAAGTTTGCTGCAATATTGAATGTCTTCGCTACCGTCTCGGCCTCGGGACGTCTTAATTTACCACACCGGGCATCATCCAGCTGGACCTAAGGTCTTTCGCATTGGTCCGAACCGGGGGGTTGGGTACTCGAGGCGCTCGTTATAATTTCGCCTCTCGGCCGTGCGGAAAGGTATAATTTGGAATCTCCACTTTTCGCAGCATGCGGGCCCCACTTGGGGTCCGGTCTGGTGTAGCCTCCGGGTGTTTCGACTTTGGATGCGAAAGGATCGGCCTGCCCGAACCGTTGCAGAAGATTTTCCACGAATCCGCGCGTGGTGCTTCTGTTTCTCTTGGGTGTTTGGAGGGGAGATTGGCAACATATAATAACCTTGTTTGCGCCCGCCTACTTGAGAACGCCCTTTTTTCGCACGTCAGCGCACGGACTTCTTCGGAGTTGGCTTCCGACAAATGAGCCGTTCATAAAATAAAACAAAACCGGGGGCCCAAAATGGAGGATCAAATTACAAGCGGACTCATCGGGCAATCGGGTGACATTGATTTTATCGATCTCCTGTCAGTCGGCGAGGCGAGACCTACTTTGACCCCCGAGAGTATCATGTCGCCTCCTGACGCCCGAGCCTGACGCATCGCGCCGAGATAGCAAAACATGTTGTCAAACATGAACCCTTAATGGCCACTCGAGATAAGTGTCCGGTCCGGTCGGTGGACCTGCGGCCTGCCGTCGTCGCCGTCGCTGGAGGTCCTTTTCGTGTTTTTCTGTAGGGTCGGGTGTTGTTTGTGTTAGGCCTACGTTTTTACCCACCGAAAGGACTCCCGTTTCCTTCGCTTGGTCACGCTAGGACCCTCTCAAACACACGAACACAGGCGCACTCTCTCTCTCTGTCTGTGTTCCATTTATCTTCTGCGTCAACATCTTGCCGCAGCAACGGCTCAAAACAAACCAATTTACGCGACACAAAGGCGGGCGCACCGACATTCGTTCGACACTCATTTGCCGATTGTTCCCGGGGTCTCCACTCGACTCCAGATTCGTTTCGATTCTGGTACGATTCGATTGCGCGATTCGCTTCACACACAACAAAGTATAGGACAGGGAACGGAACACAATGAAATCTTGGACCCGGGAGAGGAGCGACATAATTTATCGATTCTTTTGGCTGCCATTTTCCACCACCTCGAAGGAACTCCGCAGGCCCATCCGCAGCATCCGAAGGGCTCCCTTTCGTGTGTGTGAGGGAGTGTCGCGTTTTTTCCTCTGCGTCCTCTTTCTGCTCGTTTTTTTTTCTGTTCGATTTCTTTCCTTTCCCGGCCGTTTGTTTGCTCTCTCTCGCTCGCGCCATTATTTTCCGTCTCGGGTGCCATTAAAAATCTATCATCAACATTAATATCAAAATAATAAATAGCGGAACTGGCGGAAGGCCGGCGGGGGGGAGAGGTTTCCCGCGAATAACGGCGCGCCCATGGGAAGTATCAATAGGAAAATCGAGATAAGGCGAAAAAAAAGATGCCGATGGCCGACGCCAGCCAGCAAAAAAGTTAAAAGACGAATGCTCACCCTGGCCCAGCATCACGACCAAGTTTGCCCCAAAACATTTTCCTTTCGGCCGTGCGACATTTCTTTTTTCCGCCAGCGACATTTTCTTTATTTTCCACGGTCCTTTTCCTTATCCCGGTCCGGTTTTTTCTTTTCGTCCTTAGGAGGGCGTGGGGCAGAACTGACAGAAACATACGGTTCGACGATGAAAAATGACCACCACCCATTTCGCACGGACGGCCTTCGTTGGGCGGCTTGTTTTTCCGCTTTTCTTGTGGTTTTTCGCCTGCCTCGGTGGTGATCCGCTTTAAAACGCGGTCCCCGTTAAAGTGATGTCTTTGAATGTTGCTGCCTTAAAGGTGCTCGGTGGTCAACAATGGGCGGCTCAACGGGAAGTTTTGTGTTCAGATGGCAGGTCCACGGCTGCGTTCCAACAAGAGAAAGTCTTTCGGCGTGGCAAGGACATCATCATTTGGCTCGCAACGGAGAGCAAGAAAAAACTCGGGCCGGCTCGGAAAGGAAGAGACGAACGCGATGCGACGAAGGAATCCGATCCTTCGACTCATCCCGGGAGGAGAACAAAACCCACCGGTGACACCGAAGCGACGGCCGGCCATTGTCTGTGGGCTTAAGCGGTGCGGCTTTCGGTTGGCCTCGGCGTCTCGGGGTGAATTTTGGTCAGTGAACAATAATTCATACCGAGACCAGGCAGCTGCTGTCTGCGGCATAGGCCACCGTTCAGACCTTGGCTGATTTTCAGCAGCTGATGAGTCGCCAAGAATCGTCGAAGTTGTAACAGGAGAACATACCCCGCACATGAGGCCCACGTGTTTTGATTGAATCGCCCAGAACTCCAGTCGATGTCGACATCCTGTCTAGTCTTTTTAACCAATTTGCTGGTCGAGAGCTTGAACCTGAATTCGGCCATCCGATTGCTATCTACGACAAGCACAAGTCTGTCACTTTAACAAGCAACCTTTTGCTCCGATCCGAGTCCGATGTCAGCGGCAGACTCCCGGATCCCGGAACCGGAGTTGGGGAGTCGTTCCGATTAGATAGAAAATTATCCCGCACATCAGATCGCGCGCGGGGTTCACCTGGGTTCGGGGTGGAAACAAATTTATTTCCCTCGCCGTGGTCCATGTTACATATTTTGTTGTTGTACACCACCACCACCACCCTGCGTCATCATCATCATCATCCGTTTGTTCGTGGTGGTAACTGTCATAAACAAGCAATCGATTTCGAGTCCGGCGCCCATTGCTAGGAACGATTAAAGGCGAACACGACGGTTGTCGACGGTTTACGGAGAACTTATTTCATTTCGAGCCGTATTCGGAGTTCGTACACAGGGGAAAGAAACGCATGTTGGACGCATCAAGATATGACAGGGTGCCCGGGGATGACGAGGGCCTACACGGCGCCAAGCACCCGGAGCACGGAAGCGTAAAAACGAAACTCTCACTCACGAATCGCAGCTGAAGTGCTGTCCAAAACTTGACTTTTTGGGTAATTTCACCCCGAAAAGCTACCTCTCGGTCTGTGAGAGTTTCGGGACTTAAGGATGGTATCGTCCGAGATCGGAGTCTGCCGATAAGCGCGATGCTGCCCTTCGGGGTGGAAGATTAACTTTCTCTCTCTTTCTCAGGGTGATCCTGTAAGCACATAATGTTATCTTAATTTTGGCAATATTACTCCGACCCGATAGGTATCTGCTTTCGTTCCACAGGATCATGCAATTTTAATATTTGAAGAGAACGCCGCCGACCACAATTTTCGCACTCACCTGAGAACGGTTCCCTCCGAAAAGGAATCTCGACCTTCGGGTGGACCAGCGGCGCGGGGGAAAAAGAATGGAACACAAGGAGTTCAATAACTAATCAAGTTGGCGAGGCTCAAAAACTTGGCCCGACGTGGCCCAAAGTTCATCGTACGCCTCTGGCGGAGGAGCCGAACGCAGGAAGGCAGGTCACCGGATTAACCGGTGTTAGAGAGGGTGTGTTGTTCGGGCCACAGATCCTTTCCTTCGGCAGCCGCACTTTGCTTTCTTGTTCTTCGCCTGCAAGGACAACGGGGAAAAAGTTTGTTTGCTTGTTACCCATACCAGCCAGCATCTGCCAGCGTTCGTGATGTTCGAAATGGATGCTGGAAATAAAGGAGAACTTTGCAAAAATAAATAAACATGCCCTTGTCCTGCGTGCGTGCCCGGGGAGGTGACAGACACTTCAGGTATGGCTCTCATATACACACCGGGATTACCGGTTAAGATTGGGGCGGCTTTTTTTTCCTGCGTACGGATCGCCTTGACATTTCAAACAACGATCTGTGTGGAACTGTCTTGGGTTGCTGTAAGGCTACTCAGCAACAGGATTAGAGCACTCAAAACTGTGTGTCTCGGTGAGGCTTTCTTTCGGCCAGGATTAGGGGCCCCGGAGACAGGGATTGTGTAAGGTGTCGCATTTTCGGGCCGAAAAGCGTGTGAAATGGGTCGATTGAGAGACGCTTTTCGGCTCAGCGGCTTGGATAACATGGCCCATAAGTGGCTTACTCGAACACGGGGACAACGAAACGGTTCCAGGCTGATCCAGGCTGATCGGTTTTCGCTTCGAAGCGAATTGGCAGGAAACGAAATAGAAATATCAATCGCACTGTGCCGCGAAATATTTCACAACGGACGCGTTTTGACGTTTACCCGTTTGTCACACAGCCATCTTTGGATGACGCGCGCGATGATACGGTACGGAACGCGCGATGTCCTGTAATGGAGGATGCCGGGGCCAAACTGTTTTCGGTGCTCAGGGACGTATTAATTCGAATCATAAAAAAACCGGTCCCCCTCGACAAATGCAACCCTCGTGAGGGGTGTGTCACACGTCAGCAAGATGGCGGCAGGGATCCGCTCGCTCGCTGGATCAAATAACGGACGACTGGAAAAAAAAATGCGAACAGATGATCGAATTGTTATTAAAATATAAATCCTTCACAGGTTGGCGTCCTCCGGACCGCCGCACAGGACCCCTTCGCCGTGTGCTTGATTCGCGTTCATTTTTTCCCTGTTCATTCTTTTTATCTCTTGCCAGTGTTGTGCCTCGGTCGAGTCGAGTACTTTGTTTCCCCTTTGGTTTATGTTATTACATATTTTCGCGCCCTCTCTCTCTCTCTCTCCGGCGCGTTTTACGTGTTCATTTTCGGGGGCCGTGTGCGCTGAGCAGCTTATAAACCCGTTTCGAGGCCTCGACGCGCTGCTGACGATGATGATGCTGGTGGTGATGATACTTATCGTCGTCATTACGTTTCACGCTTCATAACCAGCCTAATCATGATGATCTTTCACGTTTGGTTGCTTTCGGTTGCCCAATCCCTCCCCTAAAAATTTTCCCGTCGCTCTCGCCAGGTACGTCCGCAGGTCCTGCCGCGGGGACGCGGCAGATCCTCTCGCCGTGTGTCGTGTCGGTCGGGGTTTTGCGCTTTGCTGCCCATCATCAAAGGAACAGGCGAATGGGCGATGGGCGAATGGGAAGCCCTTCTCCCAGATGCGCCGCGTTTGCGTGTGCGTACTTCATTCGATTGTCATTGCTGTTGTCTCTCTCTCACTCTCTCGCTCTTTCTGCGCTTCTATTGGGCTTTAAACGGTCCCTCTGCGTGAGTGTGCGTTAACGATGTGCTAAGCTAATAGCAGATATATTGCCCAATATTTCATGTCCTTTGTGTCCTTGTGGCGAACTGTGCGCGGAGACCGTTTAGGAGACCGTTTCGCAATCGAGATTTGGGAAGAACGTTTTCTCACCGGGGCCGACGGCCTTAGTAAGTGGTGCAAAAACAGCACAAAAAATAAGAAAAATGAGCCATCCCATCGCACCTAACCGTGAAAAGCGCCCCGTGCGTGGAGCTCGTTTTAATTGCCCTCCCTTATTCGTCCACTCGGGTCCACCCGGGTCCACACGGGTTATTTATTTATGCGCTGGGCTCTGCGCTCCGCGAGACTTAATTTCTCGCTCGGTCGGCAGTAAATCATAAAAACTAAAACTTGTTCGATCCGAGATCCGAGCTCGGCCGGAATATTTCCATAATAACGCGATAAATTACCAGAACACTACACTACGCGAAGGCCCCCTGAAGGTCCCTCGAAGAAAAGCTCGACGAAAAAAGAGATTTCTTCCAATTTCATTACCACCGTCGTGTCACGTCGTAAATTAGGAACGCATAAAAATGGGAGCAAAATCGAATCGAATGTCGTCCCCGAAAAAGCGTCGGCCGCCCAAGTGATCCTTCGTGAAGCGCAAGTGAAGCGCCCCAAAAGGGTTCCTCGGCGTGCGTAAAGGATGCTGTTTGTGGCACACAAATGGCACGCAAAGCCCCATACTCGACGCCAGAAATGTTGAAGAATTATGTTTGTTTTATGTTAATGCACGAAAAATAGTCGGTGCGAGCGAGAAGGAAGCGATCTGAAAATGAGCTCTCGGCTTTGCCAAACGACATTTCAATACTTTCGCGAGAAGAAAGCGAGACAGAGCGCGTGAAGCACGAAAGGGTGCGAGTGAGAGGGCAGCGGCCCGCGAGAAAGGTGTGATGATTGGAGAATAATGGAATTGAAGATACAACGAACCCGCACGACAACTCAATACCGAAAACAAAGCCCCCCACACGCCTTGGGGCGTGTATTATTTTCATTATTGTTTGTGTGTTGTCCTTTCAGCGCGTTGCTCTCTCTCTCTCGTTCACTCACGCGGGCTCGCGCGCCCAAGATGCCTACAGGCAGCGGTGAGCCCTGTTAGTGAGCCCGAAAACGGTGAGGTGAGTGAGTTAATCACCAGCGCCCGCGGGGACGATTTATGCATCTTGCGCCGCTTGTTTAATGTTTACTTTGATTCGGAACGACTCGCCTCGGTTGTGGAGCCCGGGGAAAAATCTGGACACCTCCTTGCGGCGGCACTGAAACAGGATAAAACACGATTTTCTCGTTCTTTTTCTCTGTGCGCGACCCGTCGGCGGTGTGCAATAAAACTGAAAACCGTTTTCCATAACCTGCCAGCCAGCCAGCCAGCCAGCCCGTTTCTCTCACCTCCCGAGGGAAGGCTGTGTGCAGTTCCGCGGGCGAGGAAACATCTGCAAGCAAGGCGCAAACAAGCGAGCAAAACAAATTCTGCGCGCGCGAGTGATATAGCGATAATAAAATAAATGATTTACTTTTACGACGTAATTTGATACCGATGACAGGGCGCGGGGCAGCGCGCCCGGCGGAGTGTCCTGCGGTTGCCCTGCGCAGCCGATGGCGCTCGTTCCGAGCTCGTTCGTCCGTTCGCTCGGTCGGCGTTCACAATTATCTGCTATTGGTTTTAATGCCCCCTCTGCCACGGCCAATTAAAGAGTGCGAGCCGCCGATCCTTGGCCGAGCGGTTTTCGGGGGGCGATTGGAGCCTGCGTCTGCAATTGTTGGGGAAAGTGTTTAATTGAAACCGAACCTGCTTACTGCTCTCGTAATCGGATTTTCTTGGCTCTCATTAGAACGGGCGCGAAGTGGAGGGGAAAAAAGGGGGCGAACAATGGTCTTTAACGGGGCAGGACATTCTTTCCCGGGCCGTCGACCTCGTTTCGTCGACCGTCGCGTGTCAGCTGCATGTCCTGAAAAATGACAAACCTTCCCCACTGACACAAGTAGGTTAAGCAGCGCAGTCCGTTCAACGTTCGGCTGATTCGTTTCGCTCGTCGTCGTCGTCGCTGCGATGGAACGATATGTCTCATTCCATAGGTCAGCGGATACGGACGGGCTCGCGTCGAAAGATGAAGTCCCTGCTCCGAGCTGCCGGCTGAAAGTTTATTTAAAGTCGGACCCGTCGGACTAAGCCACCTCGCGCTCGGCCACCGCTACGGGCTGGCTGCGAAAGCCAAAGCTTCAAAAATTCTGACAACATAACACACCTTTCTCGATAAAGCTACTTGGGCCCCGGTGGGTTGATTTTGTTTCGATGCCGTTTGCCGGGACGGGGGGCCCTCGGCTGCGCGGGGAACTCTCACGATTTACTCACGATCATTTTGACAGTTGAGTTATCTTGTTATTTTCACCGTCGTCTGCGCCGCACACGCAGGCCGAGGAGCGAGGCAGGCCATTCCGTGCGAACAAATTTTCCAACGCTTCTATTGTTTCAGTTTCGACACGGCAGCGTGCGTCTTCCCTTTCGCCTCTCCGCGATCGGCCTGTGCGTCGTTGCGAACTTTAATATTGTCAAAAAGTTTAATTTATGGCCTCGTGTAGATTGGGAGGCGAAATGAAAAAGGAACCGTGAGCGAGCGAGCATGGCGTGCTGCGATTGGGGCGGCGTTCTGACCAAGGTTAGTACAAGCAGGCGAGTGGCGAAAATCGAATGTCCGCTCTACACGGAGTTCTTGGCCAAAGCCCACAGGAAAAAAGGGCACCATAACGATCCGAAACCACCACCGCCGGGGCAATCAAAAAAGTGGCCCGACCGCTCGCCCGTAATTCGACACCCTGGGAAACAATCCGGCGGGGTGTCCCCCCCTCCATGGGCGAGACGGAGAGTGGGACGAAGCTGCCAAACAATCGCACCGATCGCGCGCACCGCAAAGTGTGCCGACGAAATCGAATCTGACAGGAGCCCCGACGGAATCCCGGTGGAATCGATGCTTTCTCGAAGGCGATCCGTAGAAAAGGCCACGCCGTTTGTGTTGTTCCATTGTGTTGACGGCCCTGTTTTGGGCGCTTTGTTGGACGAAAGCCCAAACAGAGCCCGGGGCTTACGCGCGAACGCATCGCTGCAGAATGACGTTCCCGGCCGGTGAAAGATCCTTGCGGTGGGTTGGCGTTTCGACAAAAACCCACCGAAGGACGGCGAGGTGAAGTTGATACCTTCGCCACTCTTATGCCAGGACCTCCGAGGCCGGACAGATTGAGATGCTTGTCCCTCTACCTGAAAAGAGAGCCTGAGTTGCGTACAGTTACGGGAAGGGAACGGTGACCTTCGGAATCCTCTCGGTGCAAGGATGCGCTCAGAGTACTCTGCTAATAACCACTGAATGTTAAATACTCTCTCTCTCGGTCTCTCTGTCGGTTTCATCCCCGATCCCCGGTGACCTTTTAAGCCCCCCCGAGGAAGAGACCCCGGTCGTCGCGCTTCCTTCCGTTTAGCACGGGTGCGATTAAGGCGGCTCGAGAGCACAGGAAATGAGGGGTATTTTTCACCCTCGGGCCACAATCAAAATAGTGCTGCGGCTGATGGCGATGCTGTTGAAAGGACACGCTAGAGAGGTGGCCTCTCGTTTTATCTCTCTCTCTCCCTCGCTGTGTTGGAAGTGACAGTTCCTTAATGTTCCGTCGTGACCATTGTGCTCGGCCCGGACGAGGACGAGGACATAATTCGTGAGCGAGAGCGAAAGGGAGGATTAAACCACCATTGTTTTCGTCAGTTCATTCATCATCCTAATCATGACCCCCGGGCCCGGCCCTCGGTGTCGCGTCAAAGCTGCAAACAAAAATAAATAAACAACGGCCGTGGCCACGTTGTGGATCCGCTTAAGGGGTGGGCTTCCGGCGCATCCTTCAAGAAGCACGGTAGCCGGGTAAATAGAAGTCGAATGAATCGGGTTCGAGTTTTCGAGACAAATGAGCGGCTGCGACTGGCTTTAGAGTCCTTCCCTTGGGTGTCGACAGTATTGTTTTGTGCGGAATCCTTTGAGTAAATACCGCGCCGTGCAGATTGGCTGCCGCCATTTCGATCGTCTGAAGGCCGACTAGGTGATTAACTAGAAGCAGCTTGTCGATTGCCGTCGAAGGCTGACAGTACGATTGATGCCTCCCGAACGACACCTAGATCCGTGTGTGGGAAAGATTCTTATTTTGCGACGAGATTAACGGGGCCAGTTAACGGGGCCTCGCTGATGATGACTTGATTATTGCACTCGGCTCGGCTCGGTGCGCCAATCTAATGACGACCGGGTGCTATTAATCACCCTCGCTGGTCCACGAACACTTAAGGGCTGATACGGCCTGGTGGCCCCATGATCGAACCTAAAACGGCAAACGTGACTCCGCGCAACAAGTTGCAGCTCCGAGTGTCGTCAGCGATGATGCTGCGGGTCCTCGTACCCCCAATTATTATTGCTGGGCCTGCCTGCTCGACGAAACGTGACGGTTGCTCATAAAAATCATGAAATGCATAATTTATTATCTTTCGACTCCGACTTGGGTTCGGAGAAGTAATCGGTGTATGCAAATATTTGGCCGGGCCCCGTTCGTTCGTCCGAAGGCTCCCGTTGTCGAGTGCGGAGCGTGCAGGTCCCACCAGCCACCAATATGTCGAAAAGCAGCCTAAGCTCACTTTGCGCGATCGCTTTCGGTCCGATAAGACGAGCCCTCGAGCTGCGGAACAATATGATCGCCCGGCGTACACACGATCCTGTGCCGGGCCATAAGGAGAGCCTCGCATACGAGACTTATGATTATCATCATCCGCGAGACCGAGAATGCATGCAACGGGGCATGCATAGAAAAGGGAACATACACCGGCCCCGGGTAAGCGCCAAAATGTCGATCACAGGAGGAACTCAGTCGTCGTCTTCGTCCGCAGCAAGTGTGCTCGCGCTGGGGGAATGTAGCGAAAGGGAACAGAAAAATGGCTGAGAGATGGTTGGCCCTTGGACGGCCGGCCGAAGATTTAAAGATTTCGTCTCCAAATCGTGGACCAGACCGGGCCAGCTGTGGCCGCCAGACAGCATTCGCGGTGTGTGTGGAATTGCGCGGCACGATTTTCCAATGAAAACACGAGTTTCCGCGTGAGGACGGGGCCCGCCCCACCCTTGGGGCCCGGAACGAAGACAATAGATCGAGATTGTTAATTTTTTTACACATACTCACCACCGCCCACGGCCCCCCTGGAACCCTCCCGGAAAGGGGTGAATCGTTGGGTCTGGCGGCTCCCACATGTGGCGACCGTGACAGGGGAAGCCGGGTGGAAGTCGAGAGTTATGGGCCCCCGGTGGTTGTGGTGGTCTTCGGTGGCATACCGGTGGTGTATCCGAGGGACAAAGGTCGTGAGTAGAGTCGTGCAATTTGATTTAAGGGAGTGTTATATATTTTTATTGATTTCACCCGATAGCGTCGTTCAGCTCGTGGCCTGGCCCGTCGTTTGCTGGTTTTCCACGAATCACACTCAGACAGAGAGAGAGGGAGACGGTGGGTCCGTTCCGAGTGCTTCCCGATCCACCGAATCCCCGTCTGGTCTGTTGGTAGTTGGTACATAAATTTAGTTTCCTATGGATATAAATTATTTGCCATACAATTGCTGCCATTCGATGCTGTCAGAGACCCGCCGAACCGGGTGAACTGTGGCCGCGCAGAGCGAGGGGTACGCAAATTGTTATTTTCTCTAAAAAGGAAGATACCAATTGACTCACCGGAATGGGGCTCTCGTCTGTGGTGGGTGAACATTACACATTGCTCGCCAACATTGTACGGTCTCGAACAATGATGGCTTCAAACTCGAAGGACTCCGCTTAATTGTCCAGAGCTCACCCCATCAGTTGGCTCGCTGCCGATTATCTTGTAAAACGCATCTTCCGCACACAACAAAGCGCGCCCTGATAGCCGTGATGAAATATGATCCTTTACCGCCGTGAGGCCGTGGCCGTTTTTTGTCCCGCAGTCCCACGGGCCACGAGCCACGCGCGCCCCAGAGTATCTGCGGCCGGCGATCTAAATGAGGATCGCTAAATAACGCTAAAACCATCAGGCAGCGGGTCGAGATCCACCGAGATCTGTGGAGGTCCCCTGAAGAAGCCGATCTTGCGCCATCTGGCGTCGTCTTCTGAGGTGAATAAAACAAAAACGGACAAACCGAAACCCGGGGAGTGGAGAAGAACAAAGCTCGGATCTCGGACTCGGACCTGGAATTTCGTCCTGTCTGGGGCTCAGCTTACAGTTGGCTGCGGTTTTCACTACGCAGATGCATCCGCGGCTCATAGAGTGCCATTTTGCTTCCACACCGCTCTCTCTCTCTCGCTCTCTCGCCAGGGTTGACATTTGATTCCTCCTCGCGATGATCATTTGGTGGTGCGCACCGTCACCTCTACGCACCTTGGGCTGCGAAGATAAACAACGTGCACTTAGTGAGTTCTCATATTCACCTCTTCGGCTCTGTGGCCTCTCTCGGGTGCATCACTTTCGTTTCCACGGCTTCGAGGTCCCGGGGGCCGCACAGAGCGGAAACACCTTCGAGAGCCGGGTGATTAATTTACACGCTATTTGTTTGTTTGAAAATTACTCTGACATGCTCCTCTCAGGGGGGGAAGGGGACACGTGGCGTGTGGCAGGCGCAGACACGCAGACGGGGGAAGTCCGCTTCGAGCTCGAAAGCAGAGGCGTTAACAGTGTTACCAATTCACGGCTCTAATTGTGGGGCCGTCCTAGGCTGTTGGTGGTGCAGTCACTTACACCGGGGGGGGACCCCGTCCCGGGAGTGACAAATGGTTTACACAAGACTTACGTCCCCGCATGCACTCGCCCTCTGGTGGTTCGTTTTGACAGCCATCAAAGCGTCCGGCCGAAGATTTGTTGGTTAGGTCAACCAGCACATTTGGGTCAGCTCCAAGACCTCCAGACTACGACGTGCGTCACTCCTGGGTCTCTATGACGAAACAGTTTTCCAACCAACGCACCATGTTCCAGTTCTGACAGCAGCAGGACCCCAGACTGTCTGGTCCGATTGGCAAGATTTCACCGTCAGGCGGGCGGGCTTGACAGCCGTGACGTAGATGATAAGATTGAGATAATTTCTTAATTAGTTTCGTGCCTTTCGTGAGCGTGGGGAATTGGGTCCACTAGTCTAGCCGTGGTCCACCGGCGACTGCATGTCAGAAATAAGTTTGAAGGCCTGGCTCGCAAATTCTCGGGCCACAGATATCCAATCAAACACGACCCGCTCCACGAAATCCCCACCAAGCGAGTGGTCGCTCCAAAAAAAGGAACGAATCGCTCGAGAGCGAGGCAGAAATGAAAACATTCCCGCAAAACATCGTCCACACACACCGCCCCGAACCGAGGGACACCGAGAACCAGATATCTGGTTACCAGATACATGTGCTCGGTTATGTTTTTGTTTATGTTGTTCGTACATTTCATTTTTTTTCTCGCTCTCTCCCTGTCTTGATCGTTGCCCGATCGTTGCTCGTGGTTTGTGTGGAATTGTGTTTCTACAGCCTGGTCCACCCTTCGGATCGCGTGAGGTCGAACCAGCACAACCAGGAACCAGGAACCCGTCGCCAGTTTCGCCGGTTCCGCCTGATACATCGCGCGCATATCTCTCGGCCACTCTTGGGCCATTGTTTCTGGAGAATTTGAAAAATCTCCATCAATACTCCAACCCGGCCGCCGCGGACCCCAGGAGAAACACCTTCCCGGGAATCGGAAAACCATTAATCATAATACCGAGAGCCCCGGAGCGAGGTCGTACTTTTCGCGCTGTGGAATCTTACGACCCGTTCCCGTCGTCGTTCTTCGTCCGCGTTTTTTGGTCGTCGGCCCCCCCTTGGCAGACGCATTGGGACCGGGGGATCCGGGATGAAATATCGACCACCGGGTTCGGCTCCGAAATAGACGTAATTTGTTAATTAATATTTGACCTACCTGCCCGTGCAGTGTAGGTGCGCTTCTTGGCGAGCAGTGCAAAGATCCCGTAGGTCCTTCCGAAAGCACCGATCCGTAGAAACCGATTTCGACACCGCTGCGGAGTTCGACTCTGGTCAAGGCGGTGGAACCGTAACGTGTTTTCTTGTTTTAATTCTCGGTCCACAAAATCGGTTGCCAGTCGTGCCAGGGTCGTTCCGCCAGACCAACCCGAGCGGTGGGACGACGAGACGCAAGCGGGTTAAACGATCTATCAACATGTCAATTAACTGGAAATGATTCATCGTGCAGCTCCGGCATTTACTCTGCGCCGTTCGGTCTCGGAACCCGGCGGAATGTGTCCGGTGTCCGGGATGGGATGCTCTCGCGAGATGTTTCGCGTATTGGCGTGTACGCGTGATTGAGCAATAAAATTGCACTGCGCCTTCGAGGTCCGTTTTTTGTTGAGGGCCCCACTTCCTGGACATCCAGTTCGTTTCGCGGGTTGATTCCACAGCACAAACACAGCACACCGATTACGGCCGAATGTCACGCAACGAACATCTGCCGCCGGAGCAGCGCACCTTTGTGTCGTCCCCCGTGAATGGTGACATCTAAATCCCTCGACGAAAGGGGAGTCGCAGTTTGGAATAAACACACAATTTATATACCGACGCACGCAGGACACTCCGTGGGCCCCGTCTCCTTTAAAGCTTAACCGGGAACGGAGTGTCCTTTCGTGTCCCAAATCCTTAACTCGGCCTCTCGCTCGCTCGGGACAAAGAAATGTGCGGCGGTGTTCATTGGTTGCTTCGATGACTCAATGCCTGCTACGTTCCGGACGTGTTGTAATGTCCGCCCGGTCCCACCGAGAGATGGCTCCACTCAATAATCCCTTCAGTGCGCGCGCTCCTGTGTTTAACATTCGGAGGGCACCTCGCACAGGATAATGTCCCCCCAGCCCGTGGGTCGTTTTTCGGGGAAAGTGTTTGCGTGACGCACGCCACGCGGCGGTGGCCGTGTGAGGAATAAAGACGCGTCCTCTTCTGGGGAATGGGCCCCCCCCAGTGCTTGGGATCTTCTTCAGGTCTCTGCTGGTGACACCTACCGTATTTGGGGTGTGCCTCGCGTACCGGGACCGGGACGACGACAATAACCCGTTCTGGGTGGATCACAATGGAGGCTCCCGAAAAGGGGGAGTAAATGAGAGTCGCTCCAGTGTCTCTTGACTTTTGACAAGCGACACATTGCTCCCCCAGGCATGCCGGGAGTTCCTGGGCTCAACAGCTGCCATTAAAGTTGATAGTCTAATTCATTTCCAGGATTACATGCACGCCGAGCCGAGCGGTGCCATAAAGTCAGGTGCATTAAATTAATAACGTCTATTGTGACAAACTTTCCATTAAGACCTGAGGTGGTGGCCCCGACACCGGTCCCGGGGAATAATTTAATTTCAATACGAAAGCCCCCCATAATCACTGCGGCCGTTGGGAGCTCCTCTGTTTTGGGGACCATCATCTTCTTCGGACCATCCGGGCGCCGAGCAATTAAAACGTTCCCTCACGCGGTCGGTTCTGGCGAGAGCGAGAGCCATAAGATTACTGTTATTACGATCCGAACCGAGCCCGCGGACCAGGCAGACTTCCGGTCCCTACGCCGTCGTCGAGGGAACCACGTAATGAGATGAATGATTTAAAATCATACACTTTACTACCTTCGCCGCTTCGCGCTCTGTTTCGGTATTTTCGGTGGATTGGCGAAATTTATGGCCACCACCTTTTTACGACACAAAACCCGGGGCCGGAGTCCCCGGACCTGGCCTGCCCCGGGAACGTTCGCGCCCCGAGCGTAATGGCCGTGTTTAAAGCTTTCGCGTTCGTCGGCATTAAAAATCGGTCGTTTAATGCTGGCACAGGACATCGGCAGCCTCCGCCGAGGACCGTGGTTCTAATGATGAGAACTCGAATAACAATTACACCGGGTGTACCCGCCGGCGTCCGGTGCATGAAATTGGTGTCCACTCCCAGGGTCACCGCCACTATCTGTGGTCACCGATCGATCCGGTTTCGATCCTGTCCGGCGGGGCGGTCATTTGTAATAATTAGCGCACACTCATTAATTAACCCCTATCTGGTGCCACTCATCGCGATCGATCCCCCCAAGCCCCGGCCCCGGGTCCTCTCGATCCCTCGAGGGATTGGATTTCCCGGGGGAGACGGAAAGGAATTCCCAGATCACGGCGACACGATAAGCCCGGCGTTCCGCTGACGCCACACTTCATCTTCCGCTGGTGACCGTGTGGCGCACTCCAACTCTCTCTCGCTCTCTCTCTCTGTCTGTTTCGGTTCGTTCTCGGTTCGGTTCTGGACGGAAAGATGAATCTCGTCAAATTAAGATGAAGATTACCGGCACCGGCTCCGCGTACGCCCGGGCACGCTGCCCGAATATTAAGAGACAATAATTTCGGAAACGGTTAATTTGTTCATCGTGCCCATCGGGTCTTCCCAGGTCCGCCCGTGGCCGTCGATATCCGTGTTCCGTTTTTACGATGGCGTCAACTATTCAAATGAGAAAGCTGGGGCTGGGAAAGCCGATACGCCAGCCCAGGACCAAGTCTCCCGATTAATTGCATCCGAGGCGCCGACCGCAATCCCTGGGCAGTATCGCTTTACATTCCGAATGCAATCCGGCACCGCCGGTCGAAGGGCACCCAGCTTGGCCGTGATTTAATTAAAATTATTCAAATATAAATCGATCATTGCGAGACTCGGTCCCCGATCCGGATCGGTTTTTTCGGCCGGATCGGGGTGGGACGATTTATTTCAATCTAAAGAAAGATCAATGTGTCATTCGGTAATCCGTTCGGCCCAAAAACCGTTCTTGGTGCGCGTCGGGCGCCGCCCTCTAGCGTGCTCCGGGAAGCGGACACGTGCCCTCGCTCCTTTTGCGGGTGAACAATCTCAACAAAAACGCGCGTCTTCCGCGCGGGGGCAGTAAAAAAGTGATTCACACCCAGCCGGAGGGGTGAAAAGTCAGAGAAACGAGATCATTTATTCTTGTTTGCGGTGGTGGTGCCGTACCCGGGGAAAAATCTGAATCTGAATACATAATAAACGGTTTTCGGTCCCGCCGTCTTCTTGTTGCACGGAAGCGCCCGAGTGTCGTTGGCAAACCCTGTCATCATCATCATCGTCTACTTTCTGTGCCGGACGCCGGAGTGGCCACGAACGGAAGCGGGTCCTCGTGAGATGGGGGAGGTTGGTGACTTTAATAGAAACCATTTTGCGGAACGGCAGCCAGAGCTGAAGTTATCCGCTTTTTTCCACTTTCGTTCCCCAAAAGTTTATCGACTGGAACCGTTCGTTCGAAAGTCCTTCGTTCGGTCCCACGAATAACCCACGAAGTCCTCGGTGTGGGTGCATCAATCCTGGCATCGGGACGCGCCAACCGCTCGGGGCTAAAGGCAGTCAAATAATGGCGTACTTGTCAAATCATTCGAAAATTATTTATTACCTTAATCGTCCCCTGGGCCAAGAAGCAGTACGAAGCGAGCGATCCAAAACGATCGTCGAATGGTTTTCGCCCTTCACCCTTGGGACCCGGTCCCGTGGTCCCGTGGCGCGTAATAATTTATTTTGGGAACTAAACTTCCAAAAGGTCCATCCGTCCGACAGAGAGAGAGAGAGAGAGCGAGAAGAGGGCGATCGAGATCGTCTCGCGATGGCCAAGAAATTGGGCAAACATATTAAAGCCGATCATTTATTACTTGACGTGATAGAGGAGTTGCCCGGGCTGCCCGGGACATAATCCCATCGCACGGTGTTTTATTTTTCGGACCCAAAAGGAGTGGAAAGCGAGTTTGGAGAGTTTATAGTTTGGTAACAGTTTCTATTGTTAACCACTAACCTCGTTGATTCCTCCGATTCTCGATTGTGTGACTTTGACGCGGCCGTGAAAAGGGAGATAAATTGTGTTTGATTTTATTACCGAATCCTGGAGTTGGAGTTTTTGTATCGAAAAACTGGCCAGATGTAGGTCCTGAGCCTGGGCAGGTTTCTCGTGGGTCTCACTGACTCACATTCTTGCGTCTTCCTTCGGGGTCTTAGGAAACTTCGTTCCCGTTCCCGACCTTGACCGACCGAGATAAGAAGGGACCTTACACAAGAATGTGATTCGTCTGAGTTCTTAGAAACATTTCCATACACCCAACTGGGCTCATTGCAGAAACATTGCATCGCTGCGATGTACCTGTGGCGACCTTCGAGTTCCGAGACTGACTAATTTCTCCACCATCCCTTTGCGGACCATAAATCCTTTACAGAGGGAATACGCAAATGGAACGGAACCGGCCGGGAACCTCTCTGGAAGGTCACATTCCTTGCCGGGGCACAGGGCATTGCGAAAAAAAGTGATGAACGAAGAGCGAACATGAAGCGAACGAAAACATAAGCCCGGCTCTGGGAGTCATCATAAATACCTCAACCCGTGCGGCGGGCTTTGCCTCCGCCAGCCTCGGGGACCATAAATCCTCTCTCGTCGGGAGAGTCCTTCGTCCGCTCGGGAGGGTTCTCCGCTTTTTTTATCTTCGCTTCCTCGAAAAGCATCCGAAATATGCTCTCTCTCCGTCTCTCTCTTTCTCTCTCTCTCTGTCCCAATCTTGGCAAATTTATGATTTATGGACGTTGTTTTCGTTCTCTTTGTGTGTCGGGGGTTTTCGGCCAGAAATTTGAATACCTCATGTGGCCACAGAGTGACGATCGACCGATCGAAAGCGAAAGGACAACGGGCTACGTAGGGCACGCCGCCGGGACACGCCGGAACGAACGAATCCAGGACGTGGCACGTCACGACCCTGGCCAACAGAGTGGCCCCGTGGAAATGGGTTGCTAACCTAGTTCTTTCCTGTTCGGTTCCGTTACAGGTGAGAAGCCGTTCAAGTGCGAGCACGAGGGATGCGACCGGCGGTTCGCCAATTCATCCGATCGCAAGAAACATTCACACGTCCATACATCCGATAAGCCGTATAACTGTCGTGTTAATGGTTGTGATAAATCGTACACTCATCCATCATCGCTGAGGAAACACATGAAGGTAAGAACCCCCGGGCGAACCGGTCGGCGCGATCGCCCGATAGTGTCCGTTTCCCGTTTTTTCCCCCCCGAGCGTTCCCAGCCTCGTGCCTCGACGCGAAAAAAAAATCGCTCAAGATCGCTGGCACGCTGATAGCGACGAGCTAACCTAAAACACCCCTAACCTTAGTTGCCCATTGCTTCGCAGGTCCACGGAAGCTTGGGAGAGAAGTCACCATCGCACAACTACGACAGCGACGACGAGGAGTCCAGCTCGGAGAGCGTCATCCTGGGCGGAACCGAGTCGCCGCCTGCCATCGGCCGGCTACACGACTCCGGCCATGGGTCGAGCAAGCTGAGCGGCGGTTCCGGAGCCGCCGCCTCGGACTCGATCCACGCCAGCAGCAACAACAACAACAACAGTAGCAGTAGCAACAACAACAACACTGCGGGCAGCAGCAACGCGAGTAGTCAGAGCGCCGGCAACAACAGCACCTCGAAGTCGTCGTCCAGTTCCAGCTCCAGCCACCAGCTCCTGTCGCCGGTCGGTGCCAGCGGTGCCGGCGGTGGTGGAACGACCACCTCGTCCAGCTCCCACCTGAGCCAGCAAAGTCAGGGACACGGGCACCACCAGCACCAGCACCATCTGGCGGCGTCGCTGCAGAACCACGCGACGAGCCTGGCCCCGCCGCCACCGCAGCTGCCGCTCACGCCGGCCTCGTCCGTGTCGCCGCAGGCGACGACCCCGTCGACGATGCTGGTCGGCCACCACCACAACCCCCACCACCTGCTGTACCACCACCCGCAGCACCAGCCCCACGAGTGGTACTCGCCGACGCCACCGGCCGGCCCGGACACGATGAATCACCTGAACCACTTCAGCCACCACCATCACCACCACCTGGTGCACCACGGGCCCACGACGGCCTATTGAGACTAGCCGCTGCTGCTGGAGGAGCTGTGCTTCAACTACTGAGACCAGCCCCAACCAGCCAGCCAGCCAGCCAGCCAGCCAATCCTCAGGTCCTCAGGATACGTAAAACGCGCGCGCCGCGCTCTAGACGATGTACCACCAAGAATGCATACCAAAAACAAACCCGCGTCCCCACCCCCAAAACTCCCCACGGATACTCCGGATCTCCACCGGAACAGAATGGCGGCGGACATGTGGAGTGCGCGTGCGCCCTCCGGGCGGATCACCGGGGCCCAGAAACCATTTTGTGCCTGCTCAATTGACCCGGTTCCGGTGCGCCATTTGCTTTTCGTTCGTAGCGCTTACGTCAGCCTACTGGTACTGTAAATAGAAGATGGAGGGGCGATACAGTAGGCAGCTCGGGAGGCAGGTCCGGGCTGGTTAGGGACACGTTCAGCTAATACACGTTCTATGTGTGATAACTCCTCGTTCTTCGGCTTCGACTTCGACGTAGCTGTGTGACATCTGGAGTAGTGAATCCCCAGCTATAAGCCCGTCACGGTGACACGACTCGATAGTCGATCGATGTTTTAAACAAAAGTACAGCGCAGTTAGCGAATCGGTTGCTACGGGCAACGAATCGGGCAACCCTTCGGGGCTCGGTAGATGTACTTATGCGAGAGGAGTGCTGTACAGTTGTTGTTTAAGCGACCTAGCGGTTAAGTCTATTTAAAAGAGAAGGGAGAACAGTAGCAAACGGCGAGCTAAAGTTGTATCGCAGAAAAGGCGTTGTTTGTAGTAAGGACCAAAACCCCGATACGATCCCGAACACACGCAGATACGTAGGTTTGTTTCGAGTCCCCGGGAGACGGTGAGCGTTGCTGCGGTCAGGCTCAGAATTTCGAAATTTAACTTAGGGAAGCCACGCGACGTGTTGACACTTTATTCAATAAATGTTCGATCAATGGGAAACATGGAGGACACGTTCGGCTACGTTTATAAGATGAACTGGCAGGCAGACAGGCAGGTGCAAATGGTATTTAAAGCGAAAGCGAGCGATGAGATTAGGCGAGCGATGAGAGGGAGCGAGAGAGCGAGAGAGTATATTCAAAACAGATTAAAAACAATTTCTATTTCTATAGGGATCCAAAATGGCGCGGCGAGCGAAGGCGAGCGAGATTAATGGAAAATAAAATACATGAAAAGTATAGTTCAAACCACAAACGCACACACCACCCGTCTATCTTGTCTGTGTCTGTCTGTCCGCAGCAATCAATCCTCGCGCTAATGGCGCCGTTGATAACGACCCCCCCGATCAACCCGCGGATGTGGGAGTCGCGCTTGTTCCAAAGCAAATGGTGGCAATCGAGGTGTGGGAGAGACAGGCCCCAGCCTCCCACGCATCGAGTGGACGGCCAATCAGTCTCGGTGACCGAGACCTGGGAGCTCTGGCTCTGGCCGAATTTGCCGAACTCCGCTCGTATTCTGTTCCCGGGAGGGAAAACGTTCCCGAAAAAATGTACAATAATGAAATGGAGTTATGGTCTTGTTTTATGAATATTTAATTAATTATATGCTCATATTCATAAATATTAATACCATTTTTCTTTTCCGTTCGCCGGTTTACCCCGCCGGGTTTCGTTATGCTCCGAACGGTGTCCGTCGGTTCGGTCGTTCTCCGTTGGGATCCCGGGTCTTTCCGGGCCGTTCTCGGGCGCGACACTCGTTCTGCTTCGTTCTGGGCCGCGTTCTGTCCGCTGCGTGTATGATTAACTGAGCGAGTGGTGAACGAAACGAAGGAAAGGAGCTCAAAAAGCATAACCTGTCGCTTGATGATTTTATATTATTTTTATCAATAAATTAGTCGCTTTTTTCGTGGGGCCTTTCGTTGACCTTCGTCCTGCGTCCGTTCGTCCGTCTGCAATACTCGAGCTCTAATGGGGGTTTCTAATTTTTGCCCCTCAGATTTTAATTCCCTTAATCATTTGAACCAGTTAGTCCCAGGATCTGGAGGCGCGCGTTTGAAGGCGAGTGAAGTGGCGTGAGAGACAAGAAACGGACCCTTAGCGGGGAAAGGGGGGAGACGGGTTAACGAGGAGGGCAGGGAAAAGGGGTAAACGGCTCGTGGTATGACACCGTGGCCCACGAAATCCGAAAACGAAGACCCAATTCCGAGCTCGCACTGGACAACTTCGCACCCGTTTTCGAGAAGAAACGATCGTGTTGATCGCGACGCGACGAAGTGGAATGGACCGCGTCACACACACACACACACACACAGACACACTGACGGAGAGTCCCGACGTTCAGGACGTTGCACGACGACGTTCGGACCCCAAAACGAATTATGACAGATAAAATATTTATAATTATAGAGTGTTCGTTTTATGATGTTTGTTTGTGATCGCTTACAATTTGCCCCTCTCTCTCTCTCTCTTCCTCTCTCTCACTCTCTCTCTCTCTCTCTCTCTCTCTCTCTCTCTCTCTCTGGTCCGAGTTCTCGTTGTCATTTGATTGCGTTATTCCACCCCCATGTTTGGTGGTGGTTTCTGTCTCGCCTCACCCGTTCGGATGACAAACGGATAATCCGCCCGGCGTCCGAACCCGAACCTCGAAGCCGCTCCACCGGGTCGCGAGGGGACCTCCGTCTCGTGGTGCACGAAACGAAATTCTCGAAATGAAATATTTAAATCGTTTTGTAGCGTCCGCGGATAAGCGTGGAGCGGCGGCGATCGAGCGATCGGGAAGACTAAGACGCGCAAGAAAATCAACAAATCTTATGTTCCACAAATTCTTGCGGACGTTTCCCGGTGTGTTCGGGGTGTGTGATTCCGACATTTTTGTTTCCTTTTTTGCTGCTGCTAATTTTGCGCGCACGGATAGAACCCGGACCCGGATCGTGACGGGGCTAAACCACTCGCCAAGGCCACGAGGACCCTGGCTGCAGATAAAATATTAAACAAAAACGGCGCACACGGGGCACTGCAATAAACTAATAAAAGAACGTAGAAGATGCCCCCACCGGGGGCAACCGAAAAATGCAACCTTTAAATGGTCGGGTAGATTATTCATTTTTGACAAATTTATTAGTAGCAAATCACGTACCGCGTCTCGCACGGCACCTTGCGTAACCTTGGACCGGCTAAGGCGCACCGGCTGGCCAAGATCCTAATCTGGATGGCAATATAATTACCCGGCTAGGGAACTAGTGACTCGAAAGCTCCTTAATCGGGGGTCTTAAAATTTAATTGACCACCGGTCCTGGGGGCTAGCCCCACGGCTTTCAATGCACTTGCCGGTAATGATCGGGATCGGATCGCAGACCGGAGGTGGTGATCGTCCCCGCCGGTCCCCGTCGGGTCGTCGGCGTCGATCGTTATAATATGCACGCAGATTAAGCGTTTATCTCAGGTTTCATCGATGAAACCAGAACCGACCGATTGATTTTGTCTCCGGCCCCGGCCTGGGCCCGGGACTAGAAACTACCGAGCGAATAGGCTGGCCCAAAAAGGAAGAAGAAGAAGGCGCGCGGAACATTTACATAAATATGAATATAAAAGATAATTTATGAAAATTATCCTTGTCATAACCCGTTCTGAGCTACGTTCATTCAGAGATTCTTTCTGCTGCTTTTATTATCTATGAAATGTCTCTGCCTGCCGCCCTGGCCGCTGGCTGCTTACAGATTGCTTGTTTTCCGGGAGTGCTAAATGAACGAGAGGGCATAATCTCCGAGGTCCTCTCCCTCATTCTCTCCCTGTGTGTCTATTAAATCTCCACAGCTCTCCACTCGAGCCTGGGGCGGGGGGTTTATGTGACATTTTAGCACGGCCATAGCCGAGAGCGGGCTGTCACAATTCCCGGCAACAGACTGTTAACATTGTTGACTTTCAGCCACATCACCGCGCTCGCGCATCGCAGGTCCAATCCCATTCCGCTAATGAGGTGTTTGACATCGCAGCAGGTCCAGAGGGACCCCTCCATAAGGATGGTGAAATTATGACGCAAACTGCGGGCTGATGCAGGATTGATGAAAGAGCGGCCGCGATCGCGGGTTGACGGAACGAAATCGATATCGCACGATAAGCCGCACGCAAGGAAACAAATCACATTCCACGCTCGGTGGAACAATAAAAGGCGCATGACGTGGGGCCGACCTCAGCTATGGTGCCCCTGGAATGGTATGGTATGGTCGTCGCAGCCTTGCCGAATGTCAAACAAATTAATCGACAATTGACAGTGTGGACAGTGTATTTCCGGTGTGCTGAGCAATCAAAATGCTTCACATTTATTGCATAGGTCGGCCCGGTGGTCGTGGCCACAGAGTAATCAAACGCAACCCGCATCGTGGGCCCTATCATGGCAGTCAATTTCGTATCCCGGATCCTCGGACGGCTCAAGAGGTCCGCTGGAGAGTTCTTCAAAAAGGGGCAATACGGTAAGCACACGACCCCGCACACAGGCCCTTAATTGAATCAATTTTTATCGTAATCGCTGTGAAGCCTGGCCCGGCAAATTGCTGCCACCGCGATGTGTTCCGCGCTCCCAAGACGCCAAATGTATGCGCCTTTTTGCGATAAAACAATTAGCATACAGTCGGCTGTTTGGACAATCGGTAGGACCGATCCGACTCGTGAGTTCTGGTTCCGCGATACGCATACAATTAACGGAACCCGCCGGAGAAGGCGAATCACGTTTCGAGTGCGAGTGCCATTATTCGCCGTTTCGAATTGCTATCGGAAAGGCCCAACGCAAGCGCAAAAACGTGCCCTGAATTTTGATTACGATGTTGGCCCAGTTTTTTCCGCCTTCAAAGTAGCTGCCAACATGGGGCCCTACCCCGTGACCTCGGTGAAGATTACAAAGTTTTCCGCCGTTCATTTTGAACTTTTGAACTCGGCTCAGGCAGCACCGGTTCCGGTGTCTTGATTGGATAGTTCAATTGAGCTAGAAAGCTTTCGTTCATTAAGGGAACCTTAATCCTGGGAGGTGGTCCAAGCCCCGAACGATCAAATCAGAAAGTGTTTTGCCCGTTTCCGATTTTTTTGCCGATTTTTCCGGGGAAAATCGGCCCCGTAAGAAGCGGGCTTGATTGATTTCGGGCCAGGCCGCCACCGTTTCGAGCCGTTCCGTGCGTAAGGAGCCGCCAACGAGTATTTGGCAGTTTATTGAACAGAAATAAATGGCCTATTTGTGCGGGCAGCAAATGGCTGCTACTTCCCGCATCACGCCACCACCATGGGCCGGGTCCTGAAAATAGATTTAATGGATTTCCCGCTTCTTAATCAAGTTGAAGATTGAATCGGTGCGCGAGAGTCACGATGTCTGCGGAGACCAAAATCAATCGTGTGAATGATTGTGGTACGGCTTGAAGAATGAAAAGGGCATTACAATTTACGGTCTTGCAAAATCGTAATAAATTTGTTCAACTTCCTCCCCCCGAAATGCTCATCAACATAAATTCGGTCAGGGCTTTGGCAATAGCAAACTTCATTCACAAACAGACCATCCGATCCGGCGACGGTGATCCGGTGATGATAATGAGGTGATCTGCGCGATGAAGACGGCAAACGGCTAACGGCCCCAATGAAATATGACAAACGGAAACACGTGTCTCGTACTCGGCGAGACGCACGGCGATTGTTGATTGTTGTTGATCCCCGTCTTGTGATCGATTTTCGTGGCAACGGCGTAAAACAGCCTCACGAAAGGCTCATTCATTATCAGCGATTTCATTCATCACTCCACGCGGAACTGAGAACCGCAACGCAAGCCTTCGATCCAGCAAGTCCAGCTTAAGTCCGTTTTATGGCTGTTTAAAGTGTCATTTTGTCGCTCGGGCTCTCTCTCCCTAGGGTTGCTATGTTGCGAAACGATCCTAGTGCTCTGGGTGTCAACCAGTCACTAGGAGACGACGTTCACTAGTCCCGGTGAGAAAGCGTCGCTACAGCCATCGTAGTAGCCTCTCTCGTCAACTCATCGCTGTCGATATGGGGTCGAAATTTATTGGTCGAATTTTATCGTCCAGCCGGTTTGTAGGACAGCGACATAAAACCGAGAACTTCTCGAGGGTCGCTCGATTGGATGGGGCCCCCCCCCCCAATCGGAGTGTGCATGTCGTCGTGTTTCGGAACAGTAATGAAGGAACTCGGCTCGGTAAGAAAACTGTCAAGCGTCACGGGACGGGCAAGACGGGAAGACAACAGTCCACCACCCTACGGCGAGCTATCAAACGCTCATAAATTCTTTCGTTTTATAGTTCCCTGGACGAGTGTTTGCCAGCGCCACGGCCTTTCGTTCTTTCGACGGACGTTAGATTTTCTCAATGAACCGCGGGGCCCCGGGCTCGGACTCGCAGACCTCGTAAAACTCGGTCGGTCGGAACTGCCCCGAAACGAATCGTGAGCCTTTGATTATTGGAGAAAATCGATTTTTAATGCGAGCTTTCGAGGACCCGAGGGACCTCAGCCGCCCGAGCCGGACACAATGGTAAGGCCTGTGAGCGGACTAATAAGAACGAAATTTATGCTCTCGTTTAACGAGCGTTTGCGGCGGAAAACTGTTTAAAATTAATAAGCCTTGCCGGGGTCTTGGCCGAGGAGCGAACCACATCGAACCCAAGCTGCAATACACCTGCTAAATGGTTAATTTCAATCACGACGCTCGGATACGACGTCCTTTTATCCCACAATAATGCTGCTCTCGCTTCGCTTGGGACCCGCCGCTTGGGTTGGTGTAAAAATCAATCATCTTTTATGGTGCGTAGCACCCTCTTCTGGACCTTCTGGGACTGCTGGGGGTAGAAGGATTTATCAATCAGCGGCCGCGGTTTATGGTAAACGAAACGACTCCCTCGACACGCGAGAAACGGGCTCCATAAAATATGTTTATTAACTATCGGTACAAGTGCGTCAGCGTCAGCGTATGTAGCCATAATTGCGCCGCACGAAGGTGGAAACGGATCCACTGTGTAGCCATGCCATGCCATGTACAGACCCCCGACTACAAACGGAGACCCCGGGAGAATCGTCTCTGTCATGCGAAAGGAAGCAGAAACGAGTGCCGAACGATGCTCGGAGCTCCTCGAAGGAGACCAACAAATTGTCAACCATTCTTTGCCCGGGGGACCCGGAGGATGTATGGGCCGGCCGGCCGGTCTGGAACCTACTCGCCGAAACTCGTAACGAGCTGCCATTGAGATGTCTGAGTGCACTATGGGACGATCGTCGTGAATGTTTCCAAACACGTAAAATGCGTCTTTAAATAGTTTCGAGGACAGCTTGCAATAAAATTCCTTTTATTCACCGAACACGATGCTTATTGGCCGGCCGATGGCCCTTCAAATAATACGACCGTTGATGGGAAAAGAAGTCCAATAATTCTTAAACGACCCGACATCTTAACCGTCCGATTGGAAGCGTTTGGCCCGCATGTTCGCATTTACATAAACCGATGCAACGAAAGGGATCACCGATGTAACGTTGCGAAACTTTTTCTGCCCTGGCCAGACCCGGGCAATGGGAGTAACAAATTTGTTAATATAACCCATATCTGCTGGCTCTCGGGGGCTGATGCACTTTGGTGGGACCTCAGAGCCCTGTGCTGAGGCCGAAACATGAATGGAACCGGCCGGGGCGTAAGCGAAAGGAAAAGGTATCGCTGGTGCACTTCAATTATAATTCGACTGTCCAATAAATTTGCCATTTGCCATCCCGATGGTCCGCGATGCCTTTGATTGGCCGGACACCTGTGAAATTAACTTGTCCAGCGGAGCCCGGAGTCGATATTTAGATGTACTTCGAGTGGTCATAACTTGCATTTCGCTCGCGGGTCCGCAGCTCCCCGAGGGCCTCCAGCTGGAGGGGCGCTGGCGCATTTGATATTGGCCGCAGAAGGCGCATAACGAAAGCGAATCGCTTAAAGGCGCATAATCTCTCTTATTGAAATAATTGACATTTTTATTGAACTGTCGGCTAATCGATGTCTCCTTTCGGGACCCCGTTCGGGCGCGATGGCGAAGTTCTGCAATTCCAATTCCAACGATGACGGTTGGCCGCCGAAGACGACGAGAACGACGACAACGCAATGCCCCGATATGTAATTGATTACGTACGCTACGGAAGATAAATTATGCCGATCGCAAGTGCGATTGCGCAAAGAATCGGCGCCCCCCCCCCGGCAAAACCGGGGAGGGAACTATCCTTTGGTCTCCGGAAAGCAATTTCCATATTTCTTCGGGTGCGCAGGGCCGTGGGGGGATGATTTGTCGCCCAATGACGGGGGGAATCGATGGAAATCTAATCCTACACCGAACACGTGTTTTGGATAGGATTTTAAATAACTTATTCCATCACTCGCCGCGACTCACTCACGGGCCAAGGCTGGGGACATCCCGATTTTTTCTCTACTTCGGTGACGGTGTTTTCATTACTCCCGTTTTGGGAGTCAGATTTCGTGCACCAGATACCCGGAGGCTACCCCCGAAAAGCTGCGAGATTATAATTTATGCTCACCTCACCGGCGGTCACAATGAAATGCTGAAACTAAGCTTTATGAATGAGAATGAATGAAAACGGTTTGATCGCCGTGAGCGATGATCGCGAAACCGGGGAGGTTTCGGGGAAGCAGCGAGTTCGGAACGATCGTTAATGAATCGGTTGAATAATAAAGTGGAACTAAAGATGGTTCCTGATCCGGAATGTTTTTGGTAGTTTTTCGACGAACCAAGCGCGTCATGACAGGTAGTTACGGCCAAAGGTGTCCATCCGAAGGGATGAGTTAGGGTAGGAAAAAAACGTTGCATATCACGGTAGCATCAAGAACACGGCAGGTTTCGAGCCGCGCTCTGGGCTTATGGGGAGATTGATTTTCACAGTTTTGTTTGAGGATGCCAACCCCGTGAAACGAATGGAATAAAGTTCTTGGAACTACTGCCCGTGAGACGTGAACCGGGGAGAGGCAGATAAAAATCTGGCGATCAGTCGACAGTGACACATCCGACCCAAGCACGTCACAGCACGGGCGTATCGGTGGAGACTTCTTTTTCTAATTTGCTCAGCAACCGAGCCCACAGCCCGTCAGAGCAGCAATAATCGGGCAAATTATGGTTCCTATTATTAGCTGCCTCGTTTCATTCGTATTTCAGCCGAAAATGACGTCCGCGAATGACGCATCGGAAAGGAAGTGAATGGTTTTGGGGATATTTTAAAATTTATCGCTGCTGATTATTTTATTTTATTTTGTTACTCCAAATGTTTACGGTGCTTTGCGCCTTTGGTGCTGCAATCTTTTGGCGACTGTAAACGCCTGCAAAGTATGCAACACGAGCAACCGCTAATCATGTCATCTTGTTGTCTAAAGAAATGGTCGCCAGGAAACGGTCCTTCGCCACTCATAAATGCAGAGTTTCACCGGAACGACACCGGGCCCGTCAACTGCAGGCCGAGACGTTTTCATTAGAGCTTGCAGACGTCACACACTCCGGTGTTGCAACTGATGACGTGCAGAAACCGCTCACCGGCAGACGGCGCAGACCGGCCGGAACCCGGAACACCCGGCCATCCCGCTTGACGGCTGGCTCACCGCAGACAGAGAACGGCGGAAAAGATAATAAAACGCAACTCCGTGTGCGATGAACTGCGCCACTTCCGGAAGCTGTGCACCCTCGGCGCGGTGTACTGCGATCCCTATAATTTACTTCCTCGGGACGCGTGTGCACGCGCGAAACGCTGCAGTTGATCGAGTAGGCGTTGCCGCGGACCTTCCCATGGCAACCGCGGGCTGTGAAGACGTGTGGCGGCGGCAGCGGCGGCTCCCTATCACCAGCAAACACAGGAATTAATCATTTTGTTTGTTCGCCTCGCCTCGCATCGGGGGAATCGGAATGTTACCACATCAGTGATCGGAAAATAT
Source organism: Anopheles bellator (assembly GCF_943735745.2). Lineage (NCBI taxonomy): Eukaryota > Metazoa > Arthropoda > Insecta > Diptera > Culicidae > Anopheles > Anopheles bellator. The sequence goes on along the minus strand of NC_071286.1, from coordinate 2,172,728 downwards.
GTTTTTCCTCGGAAAAGTTCAAGCCTCCTCTCGGGCGCCAAAGTAAATATAATCACGGGGTCCTTCCGTCAGGTCGACGGCGTGTCCTTCGGTCGTTCATTGACGCAGCTCACCGCGCCGAGTGTCCTTGGTCCAGTGGGCCGTGCGTGCTGCGTGTGTCCTTTCTCTGCGTGGCGCAACCGCAAGGCGCGCGGGAAAGGCAACTTTTCATTTTGGTGATATCGATTTTCGGTCCCTCGAGAGTGCGTCCGCCGCAGAGCGAGAGATAGAGATAGAAAGAGACTAAAAGGAGAGAGAAAGAGAGGGTTGGTTCATTCGGGTCGGGTGTAATGCTAATGGATTTTCCCAAAGCCCAACCACTGGCTCCGGTGGCCTGCCGGTGACAGGTTTCCCTATCGCCGTTACGGGCGTTACGCAACATTGTGCCTCTCGGACTCGGATGCTTGAGGGAAACTTTGGGGGCCGATCGATCGGAGCAATATTGCTACATCGCTGCCGCCGCTTCGCAATCGAGATTCCACCGAAGTAAATTGAAGGAAAGCCAGCCCAGCCGTCTGGGCTGACAGGCTTTTAAAACCGTCGACTCTTCGCGGTGCGTATCGATCACTGTCACGCACCGAGGCCAAAGTAAACTCGGCCTTCAATTAGAAGGTGCAAACCGGTCATCAGGCCGGGCTCCGTCGACAGGCCGGAGCGTACCAAATTACTGACAAAACAACAAGTGCGACCGTCCCCGTCGTCGTCGTCGGGAAAGGAAAACTCACTCGACAGCAAACACGTGCCATACGCCGCGCAGACAATAAGGACCTCCGTACGCCGTGCGTGCGTGGGAAGCGTGTCGTGCGTGTCGTGCGATGTAAAAATAACTACACATCACACCATCAGCGTATTGTCTTTCTGTTTTGGTTACAGATTCCTCCCCGATGATGATGATGGTGCAGATGATCGAATTTCCTACTCAATGCGCGCGCCTCATGCTATGCTACGGTCTATGGGCAGCATAAAGGGACACGGGCGATCTATCGGAGGAGATGAGATTGATTGCACCGTGTCGATGATAAGAGGGTGCCCGGGCCCCATTCCCGGCAGGAGGTCATTTGATTGAAAACGCTCCGCGCCCAGGCGCGCCAGGCGTGATTTGTCATGAGTTAATTTCGGTTCTAACGAACTGGTTAAGAGATTTACGAACGGTGGCCATCTTTCACCATCGTCTTAACGAAACCCGGGTCAGCCCGGGGATTGAAGCCACCAAGCCAGGGAAAGGACATTCTAACGGAAGAACGTAGCGAACGACTTTTAGCTATAGAGCTCCTTCAAGAATTTGCCTTAAATAATCCATCCATTCACATACGTTGTTCTATCTTATTTCTCCGTCATGTCTGGCCATGTTATTTATGAATTTCCACAAAATTGAGTATAAAATAAGTTTCTATGCACGGTTTGACTGTAATGCTCCTGAATCAATTTACTTTCTCCATCTCGCTGTGAATTCCATTCGTTCTGGCATCCGATTGATTTGCTTTAAATTATCCATCGGTTGATCTCCGGGGCTGGCATGCCGGCGATTAGCTAAGCAATTAAACAGCACTGGCTGCGCACCTGCTCGGCATCGATCACTCTCGGCCGTGCTACCGCCAGCCCTAGGCCACTAATGATGACATCCGATCAATGTCAAACAAGATGTTTTACGACAGATCGCTATCGGAAGGCAATAAATTTAAATCAGCCAGCCCCGTGACCATCTGTCCGTGCGGGAAGCACGCAAGAGAGAGAGAGTGTGAGGATGGCCGGTTTCAGGTGGCGATATCCTTTCATTTACATTTCATTTCCATCCCGAGGCAGGCGGACGGGTTCCATCATTCACCGTTCCCGGTCCCGAGGGCTAGTGACAAACAGATTATCGCGCATTTGAATAATCGTGCCACCTTTCTCTTCCGAAGCTCCGAAAACCGGAAACCGGAGTTCTTCGGGACCGCGAGATTAAATCGATCGGATGATGCCGTTGGCACCGGAACACAATCCTCGCCGGGCGCCGAAAGGTTGATTGATGGCCGGTGCTACACCCGTGCCGGTGATGGATTTAAGAACGGTCACCAATTGCCACCACAAGTCACCACCAGGTTTTTTGGGGGAGAGAAAAACAATGCCCAGACCAATTTGTAGTCGTTGATTAGTGGGCATTTAATCCATCTTGCGCACCAATCGATCAACCCGCAATTCCTGGGTTCAAATCATCCAGCAACGACGGCGAACCAAGGCGTGAGGCGTGTTCTTCATTTTGCACCGATAAAATGGCACCGTTATTGAGATCGTTGTCAATTTACGCCCTGCGCAGCTCGTGGCGGTAAAGGATATCAAAAAAGGAACACCCAAGACCTGTTTAGCGAAGCGCAAAAATTGATGGCCAAAACGCGGCGGTCTCATTACTATTGGTACCACGTCCCGGAGCGGATCGAAAGTTTGGCCCGAGCTCGAGATCTCGTGCAGCGAATGCAGCGTGTCCTGATGTCCGCCCAGAGCGTGCCGATGACGAAGTTTCGAGCCATTCTCGCTACCGGTGGGTGTCCTGAATTAATAAACCAGGATCCGGATCGATCGCCGGGCCTTTCGGATGTATTTGGTAGTGAGAAAGATTTTTAATTTAATTAAAAACACCTTCCACGAGCTTTACGAGGCCGGGCGTTTGCAGTGCCATATTGGGCCAATCATCCTTGCCGCTGCGTCCTGGAGGTCTTCGGGGAGCAATCGATAGGTCAGCGATAGAGAGCGGGAGAAACTACGCCGCGGGGGTCGGCTGGCCCCAAGCAGACGACCGAGAGGGACCGATAGTCAAAGTGGCAGCTCGTGAATTCAATTAAGACATTTATGGTTACTAATTAGATTGAGCGGAGCAATTCAATCGGGCGGCCGTTTGGTGACTGATTTTTTCCACCATTTTCCTAGCGCCAAAATGAGGCAACCCCTCGGTGTAAAACATTCCCGCGGGGCCTAGGCCCTAGAAGGGAGCCGCTACTGGGCTGTGTTCGAAGAAGGCAAATCAGTGTTCCCATTCCGGGACCGACGTCTTACGGTCTACGGTCGCCATTATGGAGCGTGTTCCCGGGCCACGGGGATGATTGAAACCGGATCGACCGGCCGACCGGCCGACCGGATGGATCGATGGGTGCGTTAAAGCTCGCTGGATAATTAATTAGCACGCGGCGATAAGCGAGTTCCGTGAATCGCGGTGGCACACCCGCAGCCAGTCGACGTGAAGAAGTGCGCGGAATCGCGGGAAGATTAAACGTCGCCCGAACGAGTCGGCCACCAACGCGCCTCCGGTGGGTTGCCCGGGTTTTTTCCCCGGCCAAACCAATATTGCTTCGCTGCCATCGTTTCGTGTGCTAAAACGAGCGCGTCTCGAGCGCATTTATGGAGTCGCATAGCGTCGACCGCGCCTTTGGAAGTTGGCGGCCGCCAAAGTCGCTGCCTTCGGGAGTCCGGGTCCCCGTTTGACGTAATTAATTAGAGACTCACGACCCGAAAGCCCGCGCCCGGACCCGACAATTGGACCGGAGTGCGCTGGAGACCTCCCGGCAAACGGGCTGGACGTGGACTCGTCCTGTCAAGTTGCGGTGCTTCACGAGACCGCGGGCACGTACGTGCAATAAATAATTCATTTCGCAGTCCGCAGCGCGCATGGCGTTCGGAGTGGCCGTGAGTCAATCCCGGCTTCTGCCCCGACTCCATTCCTGTGCTCGGCGAGAGGTTTTTCCTTTTGCGAGCGATTCCGCGGCGGCAAGGAATTTTTACTTTACACAATAAATTATTTTTAACCAAACCGTGGACCGCCAGGACCCCCGATCGTCAGCCAGCCAGCCAGCTAGCGTCCATCCGTCCGTCCGTCGATCGAGGGGGCCAATCGATCGGGCTACTTTGCGTCAATCGTCTTAGTGGCCGGTGCGGATTGAGCCCGGACGCTCATTAGAAACCCGCGAGCTCGGACCCAGGACAGTATAAATGGGCAATGCGGTAGGTTGCTGCTTGATGCCCTTCAATCGCGCTGGCCATCAACGCGCGTGTTCCTTTTCTTCTTCGGCTTCGCTTCTCGAACGTTCGCTTCGGGCTTACAAATTCATAATCGAAGAAATGGTAGCATCGCGAGGAGGCCACAGTCGTTGAAATGCAAGCATGATTAATGTTCTCTGCTCCTTGGAACACGGCATCAGTGAGCTTCAGCCGAGGTTGAGCTTGAGTTAGACAAATAGCGCTCCGGCGACATTCCACACTCGGCACGGGAAGTGGCTTTTGCGTAATGTGTATTGACGAGAGAGGATTTTTTTCCAACAGATTCTTTTAATACAGGGTAATCGGATTGGTAGTTTCGAAACTACTGGCAGTTTACAGTTTACAGATCTGTCTGTCAACTGAAGGGTCAATCTTCACTTCCACAATCCACACAAACAATGAGCAAAAAAGTCATTGAACATTATCAGAATCCATCCCGGTGCCATAGATCTCGAGGTGGCCACCTGAACAATGTTGTGTTTTATGCATAATGGCAAAGTATAAAATTTGATAATAGAAAAACATCCATTAAAAACAAAATTTTTCATGTATTTTTTAAGTTCTATCTGGAAACTAGAAAATAAATAAAGCCTGTACAAAGTTTGTCATCGTCGAACATGGTCATCGTCTCCATTTTACTTCACCATTTGATCTTCAGACACTTCAAACAGACATCTCATTTAAATAATTCTTTAATTAGAAAAAATCATTGGGAAATAATAAGGCTTTCTTTATGTTATTAATTCCTTTGCCTAAAGTCAAAATTGTTGATTTGAGACTGTAGATTTTAAAGTGCCTAGAAGTTGGAAAAGTGGGTTTGAAAGGCGCCCATCTAAAAGATCCAGCTTAACCCGAGCTTTGTATATTATTTCCCACGTTCCCAGGCCCAGACCATTACACCAGTGCGCCAAACATTCCTAAGCTTCTGTTGGGCAAACAAAACTACCGGTATCTTATCTATCATCTCGATGACTTACAAGCCATATCATCTCAACTCAATTAAACGGCCATTGCTGCGAGCAGATTCGACTCGGTCGATAATGCGTGTGCTTTGGGTAAATGAATTTCAATCAAAAACACTAGCACATTGTAATCCATTTATCGCACAAGTTGTCGGCAGGACCGTGCCACAATGAACTGAGATTCGTTTCGATGGTTTGAGTGAGAAAAGTTAGTAAAACTTCCTTCCCCTCCGGAACGTCCCGCACGGCCACGCCCGAGGACGACCGAGGGCGTTTGTGCTGTTTGGCAATAACAGCATCCAGAGGGTGACGGGAAACGGAAAATCGGGTCCCCAGGAACGTATGCTTCTCACTTTACACTGATTTAATTTGGTTTACGAGTTCCTTTCCGGGCGAAGGGGACCCCGGTGACCTTCTTTGGCCGGCCCAGCCAACCCAGCAGTATGATCAACTTTTCCGATAAGTGTGGTGTCAAAACACGAGTTTTATTTTGTTATCGTTATGGCTCCCGGGGAAATGGCATGGTTGTTGTGAGGCCAACGAAGCGAAGGTACCCAATAAAATGGACGGACGGTTTAGTGAAATGCAACAAACAGGCTTCGGGCGAAGAGTGGTTCAAGGAGTGTTTCTCCCATCTTAAGCACTGCTCATCCTGATAGAGTATCTGTCGGGAAACTTCCTCGGAAGCCACCGAACGACCTCGGTTAACAAACAGTTCCCCTGAGGGAATCTCGTTACCCTTATTGAGTTAGGCGGTAAACCGCTTCCCGTTGGCTTGCTTAATTCCTCCCATCCAGCCCATCCAGCCCATCCAGCCCTGGAGTCAAAGAAGACGCTACCAACGTGCGGGGTGGGTTTCGGTTTCGGTTCGGCGGGTCGGTCCATAATTTAATGACACCGCCATAATGAAACGATAATGAGACCGGGAGTTTCACTCGCCCCAACACCCGGGAATTCCATCCGTGCGTGCGTGCGTGCGTGAGGCACGGGATTAGGAGAATGTTTTAATATTTATTTATATCGCAATCACGGCTACACTTTCACCACCGCCGCTGCCGCCGCCGTAACGACCGATCCTGACCGATGATCTATTTCGCGATGAAAACTCACTAACCTAGATGCGTCGCGGGCGGAATTGAATTTGCGGTTTTCCCGCTCCCTTCTCGCGTTGATTTATTCCCAATTTCGCACCGGCGCACGGCCCACCGACGACGGGCTCAACACGTGTTTTGGAGTTTGCGGCATGCGTTTTATTTGGCCCGCCAGTCAGCCAGCCGGGCTGGCTATTTTTTATTTCGATTCGCTCTTTATTGCCCCTGTGGCCTTGTGGCCACACACACACACCGGTCCCTGCCCACTGCCACCGCGATGTGACGTCGGAACGTTGTTTAAGTTTTTTAATTAAATTATTCGTTTTTCTTTTTTCGTCTAATAAACTGCCCGTGAATTTGACAATGATTTATTGGGAGCCGAGAGCCATCGGGGACAACCCCTTTCGCTGAAGGATGTGTTGGGTTGGTTTTTCTTTTTTCGTTCTTCCTCTGCCGGCAGCATCGCGATCTCGCGACCACAGAGCGCGGACATTCATGACATCCCTGGCCGTGTGCGCACCTTAACCTGACCGCGCCTTTCAGGTGGATGGTGATGGATGGTGTTCTGGTCCGGCGTCCGGGAGCGGAACTTCCTTCCCGGGGCGAGCGGAAGGGGGGCGAAGACGTCCGCTCGTCCCCCGCCCCGGGCCTCCTTTCTAATCTAATTGCCACGCTCCGTGGTTTCCCGTACGCGTAATCATTGTCCGTGCGTATTGCGTTCGCGCGCGCGCAATCGCGCGCAATGATAAATAGGAACGCACAGAACCGGCCCGATGAAAGATCAATCTACGCCACGACGGTGCCGAGTGATGAAACAGCGAAAAAACCAGAAACAAGGCTCCGATGGGCGATGGGGCCGGAAAATGGAGATGGAATGGGCCGATATTACGATTTAAGGTGGTGAAAAATAGGCTCTACAACGACGCACACGACGTGGCCAGAAAAGACACGACGGACGGACTTGATTGATGATGTTTTTTTCCGATTTTTTTATTGTTTAAATTTGTCGTTTCGTCAGAAGGTTAGAATTCGGTTGGGTTTACACGTTCGGTTGCGAGCGAACCTGTAACCGGGGCGGTTGATGCTGCGCCCGATAGCGCGAGGACAGTGTTTATTGTTCGCACATTCAATCAGTGAATAGTTTTCAATACCAATTCATTATAAATCCACTAAGATCATTGCGATAAGCAAAGATGTGGTTTACGGAGTTTGTGAATATTCTGGATTTCCAACGTGAGCCACTGGGACACGCATCCTATTCCGATCAGCTCATCGGTGATTTTTCGGTCAAAGCCTTCTTCTATTAACCTGCGAACAATCGTAAAACGATATAAGGAGTTAACTGAAGGGAATGTTAACGCCTATTTAAATCTTCACTAATGGGACAGTGAATCGGTCGAATCGGTCGGTCGAATCGGTCGGTCGAATCGGTCGGTCGAATCGGTTGGCTGAATTAGTCGAATGTATACATTTGATACGATGTTGTTCTTTGTTTGATATCAACTAGATAAATTGACGGTAAATCACAATTTTACTATTCTTTTGTATTTCTTCTGTTGGTTGGCTTAGGTTTAAAAATTAAAAAAAAATATCAAAAACGAAACGATTGGCCGTGCTAAAGCACTTCTGGGGGAACAATCTTTGTCGACACCTTGTACTATGAATTGAGCCGAACTGAGAAACCAGCCGAGCCGCGGTTAAGTAGTCAAAAGTGATCGGTCATCGGCCAAGACTTTCAAATACACTTTGTACCGATAATGCAATTACGGCTCGCACTAATACGCCGGCCACTGGCCCAACAACAGACCCAATTCTTCACACATAAAATTTTGCTTCCTCAACTTCTCACCCGCGATGATTAACCCGCGTGTTGTGCTGTTGATTGGCCAGCGGGCCCGCGTTCGCGTTCGCGTGTCCATTTTGGTCCCCCCCCGTTCCCAAAAAAGAAGGGCCCCCGAGAGAAAATGAACGCCAAAGCATCCGCAAAAGCAGGAATGGAAGCTCGCGAACGAGAAAAGGGGAAAACAAGAAATGAGTCGCATCATCCTTACGGCGCAACTCGGCCGGCCGGCCGGCCGGCTGGACCCATTGTCCAATTATTGATCCATTAGTGGGCGTTGAAACAGAACGAATTGCTGTATTATTAATATTATTATGGCCCCTTTTTTTTTGCTTCACGCAACGGGCGCGTGTGTGCCGCCATCTTTCTTTGATCGCAGTGTGGGGAGTCCCGCGCGCCCAACGAAGACGCTCTGTCTGCCGCGGGTCCGAGGCGCGCGCTCCGGATGACTGATGGTCGTCGCCAGAAGGTCTCCGCCCGAAGGAGGCGAACGGATCGATCGGTGTGTTGCGGTTTCGACGCCCTCCGGCGATCGCTCGCCGAGCCGGAGCTCTTCCGGGGACGTTCCCCGGGTTCCCCCGGGTTGCCTTGTAAACATAAAGCAGACATACTGTCTGCTTCGCCGTCGTGTGCTGCGCCTTCGCCTCGCCAGATGCAAAGCAAGCCACGGCACGGGAACATAATAATATTTATGCTGCAGCTGGAAGCGAATCTGGAGCACTCACTCGGGAAGCCGTGAGTACGGCAGCCATGGACCGGGGGTCTTGTTAATGCACTTGTTTGTCGACTGCAACAACGCACCTTAAGTGACTCCACTTCCCCTCTTCCGGGAGCCCTCCTAAGTCGGGGGCCCAAATCTACTTACCCGGAGTGCAGTTAAAACAAACATAAATAAACAAAAATAAATGAATAAATGAATTATGCGTTAAACGTTGCACCCAGAGACAGGGGCCGGACTTGGGGTTTTTGGGGCCGCTCAGATTGGTAGGTTTGTTGTTTTTGGTGATGTGCCAACCTGACGATTGAGAACTAATTGCCTCAGACTTCCTGTCGCTCGGCCTGGTGCGAGGGCTAAGAAAGTGTATACCTTGTTAGAGGATTGTCCGGCAAGTCGCAGCCGCGGACCCACGCGAGAGGTACAGGAAATCGGAAACCGAACGATAGATTTATGATCTCACACTTGACGAGCCGAGGCCCCTGGGACAGGTTCCTGAGGCGCGTCCTTTCACGAGGCGCGCACCCCGGCAATCACCATCATCATCATCATCGTCGTCGTGCCTTGAACTCGGACAATCAGCATGTTGTGCAGCAGCATAAAGTTTGATTTAGCGAGCGCCCCGGATCGATCGATTCGGATCTTGTCGTGCAGCGATACACATAAAAGGAGATCGAGCTCCGAGCCCAGCGGCTGATTGATTTACGACCCCGGGGGTCATTCGTTTTATTTGAACCTAGCCATTGGCCGCAGGACCTAGCCAGTCGGTCCGGCAGTTCGGTTTCGGTTCGATTTGACAGATTGTTTAGATAATAGCGCGATGGGTTTCGGTTTCGTTCGGTTTGTTTTATTGATATTAAAATTAGCTTTCTGTTTCCAAACAGGCCCGCGATGCCCCGAGAGCACCGCTTTGTGATGGTTTTTATCATAATCATCGCTGGCGTTCCGTTCCGTTAGGGTGTCAGGTGAGATGGATAGCCGCGCGGAATGCCGACGTGTGGGCTCCTAAATGTCTGTCGCAACTCCGGACCATCGGATCGTGTGTCCAATCGTGCCATTGTGTGTGCCACAAGGGCTTGGAAAATGTTTTCCTTTCGCTCCACACCGCACCGCAATCCGACAATCATTAGGCTCGAGGATTTCGATTCGGCTTTCGGAGGTCCTTTTCCGTGGGGTCGCCGGAGAGCGCATAATTAATTATGTTACTGTTGGCCATTGTTGTCTTTCCGGTATGTCCATTTCGGCCGGGCAGCCGAGGTCTCCGGGGAGGGCTCTTCAGAAAATGGCTCCGTGCACTTTGTTGCTCTCTCTGACCAGCTGCAGTGCTGTTTGACCATTTGTCAAAACGCATGGCAAAGGAGGCAAAGTTTTGTTCGCATCTCCAGCATGACGGCGAACGAAACAATGGAACGGTGAACGGTTTTCAAACCAAATTTTTTTAAACACATTTTTCTTGAAATTGTGCCGAAAGAAAGCAGAAAACCGGGGGGCCTAATAGGTCGTGAGCCACCCAGAATCATACAAATGGACAAATTGGACAAATAATTCTGGCAACATGACTAAGTTCAAGTGAAGATAACTAATACTTGTAGCACGAGTTAGTTTTACAAATTTAGCTCTTACACGATTCATTCAGATCTGTCACTTTACAGCATAACGATTGGCATGTCACCGACTGCTGCGATGCACGTCGAAAAGTGTGTTTAATCAGGTGAACAAATGAAGCGAGCGACGAGCGTGCAAAATGAGCTTCCTCGCCGTCGTGGCCACCGCCGTTGTCAGGGTGCCAAGGATAATCCGATTAGCGAATTCGGCAAACAAAACGCGCCTGGGGCCCGAGTACGCAAATCCCGGGCGACTCGGGCGACAAAAACAAGCAATAAACTAGGATCATAGAATGAGCTGTGGCCGGTGGAGTCGAACCGTTTGGCCAACTAATCAGCTCCCGGGTTCGGGGTATTGGGCCGGGAAAAAACGGAAAGGACACCAAAGGAAAAACAAATTAATTGAGATTATGTAGAACCCGCGCGCGCCCTTTAATTGACTTTTCACAGCCGGGTCCCGGGTCGCCGGGTGTTTGCTTATGGGTTTTCGCGTAGGGCCCGGAAAAAGGAACTCGGAAAGCAAACACAGCATCCAGCGAGCGAGTATATTACGTTTAATGCGCTTTTAAAGTAGCGTCTTCCGAAAACGAGACATGCTGGGTTCCCCTAGCACAAAAAAGGAACCGAGAAAAAGGAACGAACAAAAAAAACAAACAAATGGCTCCGCCAGGAATGGCGGAGAATGTGCCAGATCTACATTGTTTCCGGCGACTTCCGCTGCGTATCCTTGCCGGGGGGCCACTCTCGGTTTTTTTTCTTCCTGCGCTGCCTTGCGATAGCATCGAGGCCGCTTCGCGCAAGTGGCACGATATATCTTCGCGTCCCCATTCGGGGCCGGGGCCGCCGTTTGCTGAGTCAATAAAAAGAAGTATCCGATAGTAGATCTCCTGAAGAGCGCCATGATGGCCGCGCGTCGGATGGCCCACAGGATGTTGGTGGATGTGTTGTGCTGGTGATGCCTCATAGCGTCTCGGTTCTTTCTTCAACGGCACGCCATTAGCCTTACCTTGGGCCGCGTCGCGTCTCTGGTCGCGCTTCCTGCTGTCAGGCGTAGCCACGCGCATACCGAGCAGGAAAAAAAGAAAACTAACCTCCAACACGTGGAGGTGAAAGTGAGCGAAAAAACATGGAGCCAGCCAGCCAGCAGTCTCGCAGGTTTATTGGCCCTCACTCTGCGGCACGGGAAGGAAAGATTGCCAAATTTATGTGTCCTCGTCCTCGAACGCATGTCCTCGTTTTTCTCCTTTCCAAGACTCGGGCCCTTCGGCGTGAGAGTTACGATGTGATCTCCATTTTTATGCCCCAAACCGGCACCGGCATTCTCGTTCGCTCCTGATGGAATATTGATGGAATGGCCCAACGGAATGGATGGATTTTTTCACACGCCGCCGCTTATCGGGGACGGGTGACGGATCTTGCGTATCCTTGCGATGATGGCCGTGCCACAATGGCCGTGCCGTCAGATTAATGAATGTTTGTGCTTGTGAAGGTAAATGGACACATTTATTGGGTGTCCCTGTTGTGGTCGAAAAGGACCTCTTCGGCGTGTCCGTGGTCGGATGGTCGACCACACTGTTCTTCTCAGGAAAGCGCTCACCGCAACAATCGACCCACAATGATTCCCTTGGACCCTTTTTATCTGCCCGACGCGCCACAAAACTATCCTCCACCACACCGATCATCAATCATCTCGCTGAAGGATCGCTCTCTCTCGGTCGATCAAGTGCCCCGACACTCGTCACGGTGTGTCACGTCCTTAATAGACGTTTAATGATCGCATTGCATCGCACTGGCCTTCGGCGAACGTCTTGCACGATAATGATTGGCAAAAGTGGCAGCGAGAGTCTTAAAGCACCCAAAACGAAGACATTTTTGGACCGCGCGGCGGAAATGCCCCGGGAAGTGGTGGAGGACTGGAGGACGAAGGAAGTGCCACACAATGTTGCTGTGTGGTTTGTGTGGCCCCTGCCTGCGTTCAATAAATCACGCATCATTAAATTCCAATTCAAACAACCAACGGCGCGCTGGGGCTGACCGCGAGCGCAAGAGGCCACTGCGTGTCCTTGCGAGCTGCCAACCCGAGGGCCCGTCTTCCGTCCCGCGTTTTTACCGGGACGGAAACCGGAAGCGATTCATAACTGGCTGGCGAATTCTCGTCGTTATGAATCATAAAGTACTGCAACGGGTCGCTCCCGCCGCTCATTGACGCCGCTCGTCCTCGTCGCTGCCAGCGGAAACGATCCGGCGCAGTCAGTGTTACCCACTTTAACCTTTTCCGGTTGCATCCTCCCTCTCGCGGGGACAAGTTGCGATGCCGGGTTTCTTTTGGCCGGGGTTTGTCCGGGGTTTGGCAAAATTTATGAGTTGTGAAAGTCAATTGCCCCCGGTGGCCAGTGTGTGACAGTGTTTTCGCCGTGCGTGCGTTCGTGCGTTCGTGATCGGCACGTGCTGAAGAAATCTTCGTCCGTAGTGGCCGCGTAGTGTAAGTGACAGTCGCCGAGGTGCCGAGGGTCGTTCGGGCACATAATCCTGCGTTGCTTACATTTATTAAACTATTTATTCGCCATTGACTTTGATGGCGCCCGTGTGGTGGCGTGTGGTTGATGATCCTTGTTGAATCTCTTCTCCTAATCCTTTCTCGTCCTTGTGGGTTTTCGAACCTGCCACGTGTGCGTCTGTTTTCTTAGCTCTTGATTTGTGTAAGTATTGCGCTGGCTGGAGATTTATTCATCACCGTATTTCGCTGGCTCACTGGACACTGGCGGCGCCGCTTGAAGAACAACTGAAAACGTTTTTTGCTTTGCACTCAGAACAATTTCAAATTTGCTTGCCCGCCAGGAAAAGCACATTTTTCGATTCGAACAATAATGACTGCAAAAAAAAGGGAGGGCAATTAAAACGCGTCACGCGAACCGGGGCTTTCCAATCCGCTGGCGCCCACCTGCCGGTGGATGGAATCGTATTAAAAATCATGTTTTTGATTTCTGATAAAATGACAATGGCCCCACGGCTTGGAAGGGTTGGAAAAAGTGATTGGCCAGCCCGTGAAAGTTCCCCACAAAATGGGGAAAAACAGCGAAAAGTTCAATATCGTCAAATAACGATAACGAATACTTTGCAAGCCCAACAAGCCAGTAACTACCGAACAACGATTTAATGGACACTACAAAAAAATCAATCAAAGAGAGAGTGTAAGAGAGAGAGAAAGAGAGAGAAGTAATGACCTCAATAACAATAACAGTCGCTGGAAAAATCTGTTTGATATAATTCAATTTGCTTTCGGCAAACGGGTTCTCCGCGATGGTCCGCTGCCGGGGCATTATTTGTCCATTTACATGCCACCAAAATGGAGTGTGGGCCTGCGCCTGACACGGTGGTGACTGTTGTCGTAATTAAATATTTTAAAATGTGTTGTTATCATTTCGACATGTGATTCGTTTTGTCTCTTTGGCCGTTCCAGTTCCGCTCGCCAGTTTGCTGCTCGTTTTTTCAGCCCTTTTTTTGTTGTTCAGCCCGACCCGCTGATTGTACCGGTGATTGTTCGGGCGATAGCATTTTTTCATATTAATTTCCATTTTATTGCATTTTCCTTGTTTTCCACCAGCGTGTGCGTGATGCGTGAGTGATTTTTATTTGCGTTTTCACGGGACATCGGATCGAACATTGACACAGACCGCGACGGGAGGCTGTTCGTTCCGTCATCGATACGAGAGAGTCCTGCAGTTTTGTTCGGCCCTTGTGGGGGGGCCCTCCTGTTTGTGCGTGTTAAACCACTGTGCACTGCAATTGATAAGCGATAAGGCGAACTAATGGAGTCATGTGACGGCGAACAAGCTAATTGGATTTTTTGAACACTTTTTCGGAGCCAGTTTTTCCAAACTTCGGCCCATTCGGGTAATTGCATTTAAAGTTATGATCTTTTTTTTGGACTAACAACAGATTGAGCGTGATGCGCCTGAAGGTATGCAATAGGGTTCATGCGCCATTATATTTGAAGTAAAATTCAGAGAAATACAAACATGCGCCACTTCTTCTCTATGCTCTAATAATCAAAACATTGTAGAGTACCACCATGGACCAATATTTCATCTTTATCGCATCGTACGCGATGGACACAACGACCATCCTTGTTATTCGAAGAACTGATGTCAATCAACGGAACCCATCACATTATTATGATGAGACGATAACGATCGGCCCGATAGACTGAAACAAAACAGAAAGCACCAAAGTTGACACCTCCAACCGGGGGTGCTACCACCGACCGTCCGGCAGGAATTCCCTTCGGACGCCTTTGGCCACTTTAGGTATTTGTATCAAATGGTAATCCTCCACTCGGCCCCGTGGCGGGCCCTCGTCACGATCTGGGCACTAATCAGATCAGCTCCTCAATCACAACCGTATCCCCGATTCCGTCGCGGCGTCCCAGAAGCCCAGACGCCGCCTCGAGTCGACGATCAGGCGGCCGCGGGAAGCTTAATCATAAGCGCTCCTACCCCGATCGGAATTCGTAGGTCGACATTCGGAGGGTATTCCACCTAATTTTCCTGGAAGGATTTACAAATTTATCTCCCACTTCTCATTTCAGGGCCCCGAGCCCGGGTGCTGCCGTCAAATCCTTGCGGCTCTCCTGTGCGACGGGACCACCGGTTTGGTGGCGGAGGCCGAGAACGCACGATAATACAATTAAATCGATCACCTTGTTCAACGGAGCACCACCAGACTAGAAGAAGAAGAACCAGGCCGCGCAAAACCGGCGGTGAAACGGACAAATCGAATCCGAATCCGGTGGGGCTTCTCGAAAAGGGCACGTCTGATCCTCCGTGGCCCGATCCTGTGGAATCGGTGGCGGCGCATGAGGTGATGGCGGATAGATTAGAATCGCATTGTTTGAGATAAGTCAGTGGCGTGGCGGTGGCCGGGAAGAAGAAAGGGTGCCGATCCGGGCTTGATCTTCGCCCCGCTCCGGCCCCCGAGTCACAGTGATGAGGGTGAGCCGAAGGAATTATGTGTAACGTTCATTTCAATATTTATTTTATTATTAATGACCATCGCTCTTTATTTATGCTCTCTAGACTTGCGGTCGTCGCGCTTCAGGTTTTCCGTTTCTTTTTCTCGAGAGCGTCTAAAATTAAAACACGCCAGATTGGGTCAGTGGATACTAAATTCTTCGGCCCGAGTGCATCCGCAACGGGGATGACAGAAACACGGGCACAAGGTCAGCTGATGGCGGCTCCCAGCAGCGTCGGGGTTCCTTGTTTAGGAGATTTAGGTCGGGGATGGGTGCAACAGCCGAACGCAACCCTGAATGCATAGCTAATTTTTGCCAAATTGTAATATATGACTTTTTAAATGTCTTCTGCGCACGTCGCCGCTCCGCGATCGCGTTCTACCGTTTATCCGGGTAGTGTGCGCGTTTCGAGAAGACTACAGGCGAGAAGCAGGCCCCAATAAAACGGCCTGTCTATACGCAAAGGTCACCACGGTGATTTACCAACTAAACCCTCTAAAAACGATACATCTTCGCGGCCCGGCCGGTCGGTTCGGATTTTTTACTTCTCCCACGAAGGAGTTGCAGCGAAGGTTTGTTTGTGTCCTGCGGGAAGGATGGGCACAAAAAAGCGGGAAGAAAAATGAGTTGACCTTGCGCCAGACAACCAGGCGACCGGGCGATCGGTCCGGTGATTCCTAAATTCCCTCGGCTTTATTCGGTCCAGGTAGGTTCGGAACAATAAATGATACAGAAGGGTTTCTGGTGTGTTGCATTATCCTTGGCCAAAACAGGGACATCCATTCGAACGATCGGGTTTGGTAGAATCATCAAAATCGTCCACCAAAGCCTTGCAAGTTGTAAAGTGTTGCTGGTGGAACTGATTGGGTGCTGGCAATAAAATCCTTCCCATCCTTGTGAGATGGTCTTATTGTTCCTATGCATACAAACGAGCAATAAAGCCAGCAGCTCGCCAGCATCTGTTTGGGCCAGTTTGGCTTGGCGAGACTCCCGAAAACAAAACGAAAAACCTCGAATAGTTTTGTTGACGGCGGGCCCATAAATAAATCATAATTTGGCGTGGAACCACGATGGAGCCTGCGCGATCGACCCCCAGCAGGAATCAATTATAATGTCACCGTGCCCGTGGCGCTCCGATCCGGTGGACTCTCCGGGACAATAAACGGCGATCGGCGATCATCGACGATCACCGGCGGACAGGTAGACGAAATAATTTATGAACTGACTTATAAATCGATTATCTTCAAAGATATCTCCGACTGCCCACGGCGAAATGTCACCGGTACACGCATCCCCGGTGTCCTTTTGCCAGCCGCGGGCCAGCCTGGTAGCCTGTTTTTCGGATTCACCCCGAGGCAGGTTTGGTTTATTGGTTCGCCGGTATTCGGCTGTCAATCTCGTTCCGTCAGCCAGTTTGTCATGGGTTGCTGCGAGCGCGGAAACCGCGGCCATGCACACGCCAGTGAAACTGTTTGAAACGACCGGCAAAAAGTAATATTGTCTCCGCCGAAAGCCAACGAGAAACATCTGTACGGTCTTAGATTGTAGGCTGGCGTCCTGCGGGTGCCATCAATCCTCCCAAGAGCCATAACACACGAAAGCATTCCTTAAAAAATCGATTGATGATTGTATCAGATTGTGTCAGGCGAACCAAATAAGATCAGCTGTTGTTGACTCTTTAATCGCATAGTGCGGCACGATGGCAACAGTTTCCATTGGAGCCTTTCAGATATTTTTGAGAAACACTGTACACATTCCAAAAGTTTTGCATTCCGTTCTCGATATATCGCCAATCCGCAACAATGGGGATTATTATTTTGTTTCGATTCCGCTGCTTAGAACGCTGTAATTAGAACTAATTTCATTGAATAAATTTCATCAATGCGACCCACAAAAACGAGTGCCCGTCTGGAATGAATAAAACATAACCTCCAATCGCTCCCATGCTCCACAGCACATCGGGCAGCGGCCAGCAGCTTTTTGATCGTTGGACAAATGTGCGATTTATGCATTCTTGAAATTTATAAAATTATTTCAAATAAATTATTACCGTGCACAGTTCGTTTTTTATCCGCTTGCCCGCGGGACCATTCGCGGGCTCTCTGGCTCTCGGTCTCGCTTTCCGCGCTCTTGCTTTGCGATTGAACGGCTGTGTTCGGCTGTGATTGATTCAGTTTTTATGTTTCACGCGATCCAAAATAATCGCTGGCGCCATCTCGAAAGGCCTGGCGCTTTGGGTCGAGCAAGACAAATGTCCGATCAATCTTCTTTTCGGCGGTCGCAAGTCGGTTTTTGTTTCCCCGTCTCGTGGGCTTTTGTTGTGCACCCCGATTCTCGATATTGCAAGCGCTTAAGGGTTTATTTTGTGCTCCATTTCGTTTGAATTAGGAGTAAGCAATGAGGAATCAATTTAAAATGGTTATTACGTTGATGGCTAATTTTGATTTCGATTTTGATGCCGTATTTCCAAAGCTCGGTACATCAAACTTTATTGATTTAAAAAACTAAAACAAATAGTTGTCTAATCTATAAGGGAGCTTCAAATTTCCTCATCTTGTATTTTATTAAATGTTGCTCGCGATACGTTAAAAACTCTTAGAGTCCCTCTCTGGTCCGAAGGGACAGAAATGACATTGTTCATGGCTCTTTATTCAGTTCAATAGTGTACTAATTATATTTTAATCGTACTACATATGATTGATCCCATCGGCCAGCCCGCAACATTCTTGCCGTTCATTGCGGCGCACTCGAATAAAAAACGTGCGATTTGAATTGCTTCTAGCGGAGGTAACCGATACCTTTTCCACCGGGTGGAACTGTCAAATCTTTCGTTTTTCTTTTGCTTTTGATGCTTTGATTTGATGTGTGCGCGCCGAAAAAAGCATCAAAGGCGGCATTGGTTAAAATTTGCTCTCTCTGCAATAAACTCGATGTTAATTAAGGTAATTGTGCAACAAATCGATATTGAAACAACAAACATCACGTGCAACGCATCCTTCTAAAGCTGCTTACCTTTTCAGGTCTTTAATTCATGTTTCACAATAGTGCTTTTTGGACGGTTTTTAAAATAATATTGCTGTGAGTAACTTCGTCATCATGTCTCGGGACATTCGATCATTTTTCAACATGGGCTCGACTAAGAAAGTGGCTCCGGTTGCGGAACCACTGAAAACTCCAAACTCGAAACGAAAGGCCATACTAGTCAGCGACGACGAAGAGGCTCACACTCCGCGACCAACCCAACGGACGGAAGCGGAATCCAACAAGTCAACCGCCGCAGCCAAGAAACGGCGTGTCATCGAGTCGGATGATGAGCGGAGCCCGGTGAAGAACAAACCGGTGGAAGTGAAACCAAACATCTCCAAACTGAAGCCGGTAAACGTGAGTGACGTGTTCAGTTCGGCACCGGTGAAGCGCGTGGATCTTCCGAAGATCCCCAAAAAGAAAACCCTCGAACCGATCGAACAGTTGCAGCAGGAAGCGGATGACGATGAAGTGATCCCGGAGACGCCGCCGCCGGCGAAGAAGTCGCACAGAAAAGATCAGAATGGCAACGATCGTGAGGTGGAAAAGCTGCGAACTCCGGAAAAGAAAGAGAAACTAGCATCAACGGTGGAGAAGAAATCAAAACCTGTGGAAACAAACACGCCAGACGTTAAGGAGAGCCCGAAAGCCGCAACCAGCAAAGGTCGTAAACGGAGCGACCCCGACTCGTCCCGGTCGAAGGATCTGAATGAAAGCGTTTTAACCGACGAGGAACGGTACGAGCGAAAGCGCGTGTCGGCGATATTGTACCAGAAGTTCAAGAACCGCCAGGGACCAGCCAATCCGGGCTCGAAGGAGATTCCAGAGGGAAAACCAAACTGTCTGGAAGGTTTGCAGTTCGTCATAACCGGAGTGCTGGAGTCGATGGAGCGAGATGAATGCGCACAGGTGATCAAGGATTTGGGCGGCAAGGTGGTCAGTGCGGTCTCAAGACGAGTGACCCACATGGTGGTGGGTGACGATTGCGGTCCCAAGAAGCTCGCTCAAGCGGAGGATCTTCGAATTCCGACGCTCAGCGAGGATGCACTGTTCGATTTGATCCGAGAAAAATCGGGACAAACGAAGAACAGCTCCGAACGAAGGAAGGACAGTCCGGCTAAAGCTGGGAAACTAGATACCGGCGGCAGCAGCAGCATCAAGCGCAAGGAGTCCGCTGAGGAGAAAGGACAAAAGGAACGCAAAACACCCAATAAACGCCAGTCACCCGTTGCCGCGAAGGTGGAAGTCAAGAAGGAACGCACCGACCATTCAACGACCCGGGAGAAGACGGAAAAATCGCCGTCAAAGCAGGCGTCTTCGATTGAACCGTTGAGTTCCGTGAAGCGCGAACAGTCCGACTATCAGAAGGATATTAACAGTACGGACAATATGGCGTGGGTCGACAAATACAAACCTGCGAATACAAAGCAAATAATCGGCCAGCTGGGAGCGGCCAGTAACGTACACAAGCTGACCTTTTGGCTGTCGAGCTGGCACAAGAACAACGACGGCACGAAGAAGCACGCCAAGCCGAGTCCGTGGGCCAAAAACGATTCGGGAGCAGCCTTCAAGGCGGCCCTCCTCTCGGGGCCGCCCGGTGTTGGCAAAACCACCACTGCAACGCTGGTCTGCCGGGAACTCGGGTTTGATACGGTGGAATTCAACGCTTCTGACACACGCAGCAAGCGGCTCCTAAAGGAGGAGGTATCGGAGCTCCTGAACAGCAAATCGTTGGCCGGATACTTTGGCGGAAAGAGCGATAAGGTTTCGGCGAAGCACGTACTGCTGATGGACGAGGTGGACGGAATGGCAGGAAACGAGGATCGTGGAGGCATGCAGGAACTGATAGCGCTGATCAAGGAGAGCCACATCCCGATCATCTGCATGTGCAACGATCGCAACCACCCAAAGATACGATCGTTGGTGAACCATTGCTTCGATCTACGCTTCAGCCGTCCGCGCGTGGAGCAGATCAAGGGAGCGATGATGTCGATTTGCTTCAAGGAGAGTCTGACGCTGGCCCCTGGCGTGCTGGAGGAAATCATCTCCGGCACGGGTGGTGATGTGCGGCAAACGTTGAATCATCTGGCCCTGTACAGCGCTGGCAAATCGATGACTGCCTCGCTGTCGGTGGACTCGGCAAAGAAGCAAGCGCACGCATCGAAGAAGGACATCAAGTTAGGACCGTGGGATGTAATACGGAAAGTGTTTTCCGCCGAAGACCACAAACATATGTCACTCAACGACAAAGCCGATCTGTTCTTTCACGATTACAGCATTGCGCCACTGTTCGTGCAGGAAAACTATCTAAAAGTACAACCGAAAGCACCGCGATCGGAGCTGCTCGAACGGATTGCAATGACAGCGGACAGTCTCAGTCGGGGTGATACGGTCGATCGGCGGATTCGATCGAACATGGCGTGGTCTTTGCTGCCGGTACAGGCCATGTTCAGCTCGGTCATGCCGGGCGAGTACATGGAGGGACACTTTACCAGTCAGATTAATTTCCCCGGCTGGTTGGGCAAGAACTCAAAATCACAGAAACGCAAACGGTTGGCCCAGGAGATACACGATCACACGAGGGTGGCAACGTCCGGCTCGAGGTTGGCTATTCGTTTGGACTATGCGCCACATCTGCTGCGATCAATTGTTCAGCCACTGCAACGACGTGGCGCGGAAGGTGTGCACGATTCACTGGAAGTGATCAAAGGGTACCGGTTGCTGCGAGAGGACATCGATTCGCTGGTTGAGCTAAGTACCTGGCCGAAGACCAAGAGCCCGATGGATACGCTGGATGGAAAGGTGAAGGCCGCTCTGACGAGAGCCTACAACAAAGAGATCGCTCCGTACTCGTACTCGGTTATGGGCGCCGTCAAAAAGAAGGCACGGGACACTGCGGACAACGAGGAAGGTCTGTATGACGGGGAGGAGGACATGACGACGCAACCGGATTCGGACGACGAGGATAAAGAGGATAAAATCGATGATAATGCTTTTATCAAAATTAAGAAGAAACCCACGGCTGCTGGCGGCACAACCAAGGCTTCCACTTCCAAAGCTGGAACCTCGTCGAAGGCCAAGAAAAAGTGAAATCATTACTATTGTACTCGAAACCCCCTTTTCTGTATTTTGCAAGTAGGGGAATGCATTTACGCACACCGTGTGGGGCTCGCCGCCGAGGTCCTACCCATTAAAACCTTTCTTGGTTCTCCATCCTACCCCTTCCGGGACTGCCGTTACCGGTTTTACTCGAACTCGAACTCGAACTCGAAACTCGAACTCGAAACCTCCTCACAACAAAAAAAAGTGAATAAAATGATATTGTCCTAAGACGAATTAAGATTATCGAATTAAGCGGCGATATTTTAATGCTTACATAAGTTTACGTTCTCCGGAAATGAATGAATATTTTTCTAAAACAAGAACCTGAAACAATAACAGGGTTGAAAAATGAAACGAATGGGTTTTTGAGCTAAGAAATGAATGGGTTTTTGAAATATTGTACAAGTTGAAGCAGGCATTGCAGATCAAGACTGCTACCTTTTAATAAATGGATTCAAGTCAAAAGCAGCCCAGACCTTCAACATGCGATCCACAAGCCAGTCCAGACCGCCCAATCATTGAGAACAGTGGCCATTCATAAACTCTGGGGTATGTGGAAACCCCCTCTTAATTTAACAGGAGCAGCTAAATTAATCAAAACAATAGCTGAGGATTGGTTAAACGTTTCAATGATTTATCATTATTCGACATCATTATTTAAATTCAAACAAACTTGATACACCCTGTAAGTGAGTTTTTAGTTTGAAAAGAGCGGCGGTTCACTCACAAGCGCGCGAACTTAGCCCCTACAAGCTGTCAAAAATCGACCGATTGTCAACAGGCAAAACACATTTAATAAACAACTGCACAGTGGCCGATTTTACAAAAGTGCTTAAATAAACGACATATTGCAGGCAAAATAAAAGCTTCAGCATTTATTAAGAAAGAGAACGGTGTTGAGTAAGTTCGTGTTCAATAAGGATTAAAAGATATGATAGCGAATCATTTTTCAGAACCGCAAGACTATCCGATAGTGTCGGCCGATGTTGATGCTTTGGTTGCTCTAACGCGCGACGGTTCCGGGCAATATAAACTTCAAACAATCTTCGATTTCACCGGTTTTGAGGTAGTAAAATTGTAACAACAGACATCTCACCATCTTCCACAAGAAAAACTGGTCAATGAAACTCTTATTTTTCCAGATTAGTTGTGCTCGATGTGCGAAGCGCGCTTAAAAACTATGGATCTGTTTCGCTGGCGATGCAATGAAAAGAATGATTTGGTCGATAAATTTACCGAACAGCAGAACACAGCAAGAATCAGTCAAGACCATTTTGACCACTCTGGCGAACAAACGGCAGGCACACCATTGTCAGTTACAACCGAAGTTTCGTCACCGAATACAGCGAAGGATTTGCACTTGAATCAGAAGTGTTGTACTGTTCATCAAGCAAATAGTACATGTGAGTGTTGTGCCAACCAACCATTCGAAGCAGAAGAAAACAGAAGAGCAGAAGCAATTACTATCAAATTAGAGTATGTAGATGTCGATGAGCAGTATCGGTTGCAAACGAATGCTATACTGGATCATGAACAGGACGAGCTGCAAACAAATCCTTTAGAATTGGACTGTGAGGATCCAGAAGACCACTGTCGAGCCATGTCAAAGAACATGTGTGCAGATGGCACAAAGTTGTCAATTGAAACTGAAGTTACCACATTGGATAAGGCGCACTTGAATCAAAAGAGTTCTACTGTTCATCAAGCGAACAGGACATATGAATCAACATTCACAACTGACAACATACCTGATGATTTATTCGAGGCAGAGGAAAATCCAATTGCAATCAAATCTGAGTACGAAGAGGTCGATGAGCCGCAACAGCTGCAAACAACGAGTGATCTCCTCGGTCATAAAAAGGGAAGCTTCAAAAGCCACCGTAAAAAACCACTAAAGCACGTCTGCCCTCAATGTTCCGCAACATATCCAGCTTTGTACATGTTAAAAGTTCACATACGCACTCACACCGGTGAAAAGCCGTACAAGTGTAAAGTCTGTGAGAAAGCCTTCCATTCATCAAGCATTCTGTCGCTTCATTCGAAAACTCACAATAAGGACCAACAGCATCAGTGTCCGCATTGTTCAGCAATGT